>NW_009733374.1:0-38428 GCF_000703405.1 Apaloderma vittatum
GTGGTCGTCAAGCCAGTTCTTTATCCACCTAGTTGTCTGTCCATCAGATCCATATTTTATCAGCTTGGAGACCAGGATGTCATGTGGGACAGCATCAAAGGCTTTGCTCAAGTCCAAGTAAATTACATCAGTTGCTCTTCCCTTGTATACGTTCTCTCTTTTTGAGGGTGATAATTCCTTCTTTCTTTTCTGTTTTTCATGCTGCATCATCTTGCTATTGAGGGAATTTGGCTTGCATACTCAAAAGAGTGGAAAAAAACTACTCTTTGATCATTTAAAACAATATAAAAATACAATATTTGCCAGATGTCAAAATATGTATTACTTTTTAAAGATGTCTGCTACTTTGGTAGTGACAGTTTAAAGATAGTGTTCCTCTGTAATGTTTCATACTTACTTGCATTTCAAGCACTACAGATATTGTGTCAAACTTCCTCTGAAAAGTAAAGGCAGTTTTTGGCAAAGAGACACAAACAAAATACCACAAACTTCTTACTTGATTGCCCAGGGTTTGTCAAACATTACATTGTTATTTTTGAGCGATTTTGAAGTAAGATTTACTTTTCTGAGATCAGCAAAATATTGTCAACCATTGCACCTTAGTTAATAAGGCCCTGTTGAAGATGTAGGTTAAAACTGTCATGATCAGCAGTGGACTGAATAGTGGTGACTTTGCTTCTCAAATGATTTCACGTGAGGATGGGTTTTTGTTGATTTTGTTTGTTTGTCTTTTAATTCAGTACAGGTTCTCTTTAACCCTCTCAGGTTTTGGTCAATGGAATCAAGGACTTAAATAAAAACTTACGTCATGTTGTTTCCAGGAAACAGCTGTGTTAGATATATTATCTCTGTAATGAACAGTGTAATGAATAAACCTTCAGATTCAACTAGAACTGTAAGCTATTGAGGGTCATGAGGACTTGAAATTGCTTTTTATGGGCATAAACCTTGCATTGTTTATGTAGAAGTGCTGTGCTGGAGCATTATGTACTTGGCAGATAATTTGAGGGGCTTTCCAAAAATGAAAAAATATTTTAACGTTCTAGTGTTTTTAGATAAGAGCTCTCATTTAAACTTACTGTTTCAGATTGCTGACTATGTTGTGAAAAACCTAGCTGGTAGATGTACAGCTTCAAGGTTCTTTTATTTCTTTGCTGATTTTCTTTTAAAAATAAATCTAGCTGTTGGCAAGGGGAAAAGAGGGTAAGATGATGTTAGTGAGGAAAAGAAACAAAACCATTTCTACTTTTCTTCTGCTCACCACCAAAATATGGATAGGCTACATTTTCATGACAGGTACGAATTTTCCACTGGAAAATCTTGAGGTGTTTTAAGAGAGTTGGTGTATATTTTTGTTATTTGCTTTTTCCTCCCATGCCCTGTCCTGTTTTGACTGATTTGAGGAAAAATCTCTTCACTGCTCCAGTTGTTTTGTGGCTAGCTCTGATTCTCCTATGTAAATACAGGGGATCTCACACATATTTGCCATGTTAGTGATTTATTTATTTATTTAATATATGTGTATGTATGTGTGTATATATATATATTTATATTTAAAAAGAGGTAGAAAGACATGTATCATCCTTTTAAAGTGGAATCAAAGAACCCAGGAAGGATGCATTTTACATTGCTGCTGCTTGGAATGCTCCCGTAAGTCACATTATATAGCTCATGCCACATTCGTCTCTGGGAAATAGGAATCAAATAGTTTACAAGAGTGTATCACTCTTGTCTTTGTGACTTACTGTTACATCAAGTTGTTTACCCTTACTGTGCATGATGCTCTTAGCTTTTATGCAGAGCTTGTGTGTCCACTATTACAGTTAAAGGCAATAGCAATATCTTGAAAGGTACTCTGAACATCAACAGTGGCTGTAATGGGGTAGCAAGCAAAATGTCCCAACAATGTGCATAGCATTTTGCACCATAGCTGTGCCATACTGTATGGCTTTTGTCTGTGGTTTTGATGAAGAGTGTGTACTGCTAGGAACTGTTGGAATTCTTTCTTGCAATATTGCATCTCCAAAAGTTGGAGCCACCCCAGCCTTGCATTGCAAGGAGTTGCCTTACTGACTTGATGGAAGAATGGATACTGAATTCTAGACATCATCATGAATAACCACAGTTTTGTGGAATCATGTAATGAGAGTGAATACTATGTGTTTTGAAGATTATGAGCTCCATCCCAGAAGTTCTAATTGCTTAATAGCGGCAAACTTCATTTGAATTTGCTTTTACCTGTGTGATAACACAGCATTTCCTAGTATTTTACTAGTAATTATTTCTAAAAGGCAGCTTCCCTTGTCTTGTTCTGTCTTACTGAAGAAAACACTTAAAATACTTCCCATGGTTAAAGCATAATAAAGCAACTTCAGTCTTAGTGAAAACCAGCTGTTTGGGGGAGCTAGTATTGATGATAAAAACCATGTATTTAAGTCTGTCGTAGGGAGAGCATTTGGTACCCTTTTGTTGCATTATCTCTTTTCTGAATAGCTGGAAAATCGAAGGTATATTTGGAATCCATGTGTTTAAGGTTTTGTTTTAATATATTTTGAGAGGAGGGAAATTTGTTAAAACAAGTAGAGGGCTGTGGAAGTCAGGACTGTAATATGAGAAAGTCAGAAATACTGTAACAGTATTCAGGTGCTTCTAGTGCCTTCATGTGTCAGCCTCTACGGAGTGCTCTTAATCTCAAAAATGAGTGAACTGGGATCTCATAGAGGGACTCCTTCTTTACCCTACAAAAACACATTTTTTTTTTAAAGTGGAGGGTTCTTCCTTGGTTCTCAACCCTTTAGGACACCTTGGCCTCCTTTGGCTTGCTGGACAGTGTACTGTTACAGGATTTCTGTAAACTTGCTGCTGGAGGGGTCACTCTGTTTCTTTGACATGACTCTTGCAGACCTTCCGTCACAGTCTGAAACCAAGCCTATGCTAAATTGCTGCGTGTATCTTTGAATTGTTTGACTCAGAACTATCTCTTCTGGTGATTTAATGCATTTATGTTTTAAACTGGCCTTAGTGAGATGCAAAGTCATCTTGCAGATGGATGGTTTTCACCTCTAGGGAAATAAAACAAAGAAAACCCACACAGCCACCCAAAATCCTCATTATTTTACCAAATAGTCTGACATGTGACTTCTGCCTTCATATCTTTCTGTGAAGTTGAGTAGAAAAGACTGGCATTGCTACCTTCTGGAGCCGTCTTGCTGTAGCACATTTCCCTTTTCTCTATAATATGTATTAAGAAAAAAAGAAATCACTTTCCTCCCTCTGTTTTAACCTAAGCATATTGTTTAAATATTGCTTTAATGTTATCTTTTTTTTTACTTCCATTTACTGGACATCTGTCTGTCCCTGATGCTTAGGGACACAGTGGAAGAAATGAAACCTGTGGGCTGAGCAGTGATCTCTGCAGTTTATTGTGACAAAGCTCCTGCGTCCTCCTCCTAAACTTCTGATACCATTTACTGTGTGGTGCGCTTTGTGATCACAGGATCCATAATGCCTCTAGGTCTTATCACCATTGCTAAGATGTTAGAAGCAGACTGAAACACTGGGAAATCACACCAACATATGTGTTAGAGGTCCAAAATCGAGGTACAACAGATCTGATATGCATATTATATCTACTCAAGAAAATCCAATCCATGCTGGTAGTTTGTTCCTTTGGGAGAGATGGAAATGTATCCATGTTGCTTGCTAGGGCCCTCCCTGTCTGGTAATTTTGCAAGATTTGTTTGACTTTGCAGATGAAGCATGTTTTCTCATGGGGATTATACTAAAATAAATAGGCCTGAAATTCTGAAAGGATAACATAGTTCCCTGAGGAATGTGTAACTAATTAAGCTTGAAGAGGTCAGATCTGATACGAAGAAAGCAGAAGTCAAGTCTGTCAAAGACATATACAATTACAAAATTGGGATTATTTTTTAAACTATTCTTTAAAGAGGCAGCAAAATGAGACCTTTTGAGCAAATGTACTGTATTTTTGCACTCATTTAGTATCAAATAATTTCTACCTATTTCATAAACCTGTGGCTAAACAGATTAACTCAGGACAGACAGCAGCCAGCACTGCATTTACAGTTCAGATTGGCAAACTCAACCACAGTGCAGAGGGCTAGATCAAAGTCCAGTAAAAATCTAATTTTAGAATCTTAGCTGCTGCCATTTGATTTAACCTCTGTTAACTACATGCAAGTTTTGACTAAGTTTCTTATTCTTTGCTTCTGAACTCTTTTGGAGCAAATCCAGTGATATGATAAAGGAAAGGATTTAGTCTCTGGTTACTGGCTTACAGTTACCAGTAGAAACTCATCCATTTTTGATTCTGAGAGTCTTGTTTCATTGCAGTTTTGAAGAGGTTGCTCTATTTTATCCCTCCGAAATAACCTATGTACCAAGCGTCTTGCACTTTATGCATTCTTCAGGGAGTTGGAGAACGTAGGTCAGGACTGTGACTTTGCAGGGTCAAATATCACAGCATGGAAGAAAGCCAGACTTTGAGGTGGTGAAGATACGTGAACAATACATTTCTGTATCTTGGGATAACTGCATTCCTAGTTGCTTATGAAAGGTCTCTTTTCCTTCAGCGACTTCGTTTGAAACAGCTTTGTTACTTTGTCCTGGGAAACAAGGATTTGTATAAATACACATATGCCAAATTTTGAAATACCTCCTGAAGGTACGTAACTTTCCATTTCAGGTGCTAATTTCAGACTCTGTTTTGTAAGGCCAAGTAGACAAAAAGGAGTTGTGTATGGATCAGGACTGTATGAACATGAATTAGTTATTATAGTATTCAGTTACTTGTATGTTTTTTCCCAGAAACTCATGGAGAGTTTCTCAAGCTTTAGCTAATCTTCTTTACACATTGATGAGGGGGGTCAATATACTGTTGGCATTATTTCAGCAAATAAAAAATACTGAATCTGAGAAATTAATAAAATGGCACCAAAAAAGTCACTGTTGGAATTTGGTTCTGAAAACGGCACAAAAATGTCACTGTTGGAATTTGGTTCTGAATTCAGAGAGCTCCTGGCTGTGTTTGTTCTGTCTTTCCCTTTAGCAACTTTATCATAGAACTAGGTGAGAGTAAAAATTTAATATTCTGATATTGTTTGGCTTCTGCTTGCTTTATGATAGCATTATATATGAATAAATCTTTTGTTTTTTATCTCAAGCCAAGCCCATTAACAGTTTCTCAACTGTAATTGTCTTTTCAGTTTACAATGCATTTTTGTTTTTTTTTCTTTCAAACAATGTCCAAACTGCTTTATGCTAAGCAAGTCGGAGAGCTGTTTCCAGAGGGTGAAAGAATGTGTTGTTCTGAAGTAAGAGTGGAAATGGCTGCACCAAATCTCAGTAATGGTTGTACTGTATCTATTCTGTTTGTTTTCTTTTTATGATCACAATTGTATCTTGTTTATTAGAATATTGTAGTGACTGCAAAGTGCTTGTTCAATTTTTACTGTGTTTGTTAAGTCTTCTGTTAAGACTGTTGTTTTCACCGTGTCCAAAAATGCTTATTAATCTGAAGAGGAAAATTCAGTGGATTTGGGGCATGCTTTAATGCTATTCTACCTAGCATGAAGTGATGAGGATTCTTGAAATATCCAAGACAGAAGTCAGGGTTGGATACTAATATCACACAACTGGAGATGTTATATTTAAATAAATAACTGAATGAATGAATGCGTATTACTGTTTCAGCTTTTTCATCCCAAGTTAATAACCCAGTAATATCCCTTCTAATTTGGATTTACGTTTTTAATTTTGTCACGTTACAAGTTGTATCTTTGAGATCACAGACTTATTTGAAGATATACTGAACTTGATGTCCTTTAGTTTGTTTCCTTAATGAATAAAGGCATTTATGCTTTGAATTTTTTGGGGAATGGTAACTGGTAGGCATGTTAGGACAAGAAGACTAGGCAGAGAAATTTCTTAGTTTTCAATGCTTAACTCCAAAGCCATTACTTTAAATCAATAGATGTGTATGTGTGTTTGTTTACAAAGCAAACAAAAAAACCCACCAGTGTATGTATATATACAAAAATATGCATATTAAATAATTCCATGAGCTTGCCATTTGGGCTCCTGACAGTCATTTATGCAACAGTCACAAGCTCTGCTAACAACACAGTAACTTTACGGTGTTTGACGGATGTCGGTGGCTTCATTTTGCCACCTTTTTCTTCCTTTCTCTTCAATTTTGTAACATGATTGTAGTGAACTAGAATGAACAGGTCTTTTTAGCAGGTTAAATTTGTATTTGATGAAGATTCCTCTTCCTGCGCATCCTTTGTGTTACACATAATCTGTGGCAGGCATACCAGCATTTCTTACTTGGTAAAACTGTAGCTTGAAGAAAGTGATTCATTATAGCCAAATGGTTAAATTGCTTTTGTAAAAGCATTATGATAGCATTTGAGAGTTGGACTTTGAAATGCACCCTTGGTAATAACTGGCTCGTTCTTTGAGGATGGTTTTTTTCCCTCTGAAAGATCACCTACTTCTTGCAAAAAGAAAATGAAAAAGGAAGATGTGTCTGGGAGTGAAGAAAATATTGAAACATAAGTACCAGATGGGTATCCCAGCAAATGACCTGTTGTGCAACAGTGGAGGGCACTGTTGTGTCTCTACTGCAGCAAGTGGGAACAGATTTTATTTCCTTAGTGCCAGATAGCCTGCCAATTGCTGACATTTTTTCTTGTTTGAGTTAACGTTTATCTCACATTGGTCGTTACTCATTAACCGATGTGACTAGTGTTGCAGTTATATGAAGGAAAATTACACGCAGATACACTGGAGTCAGAATTTGTCATCAAAGTAGTTATTTTAAATCTTTTTCCGCCAGTACGGGACTTTTTCAAACTAAGGCTTGATTCAGGAAGTATCACACCAGGGAAGTGTGTCCATATTAACTGTGTATGCAAGAACAGGTAGTTTGTCTTCCAAATATTTGCTTGGTTATTTGTGGGTAGACTAATGTGTCTATATGCATGTGTGTATATGCACTGGGTACTTGAGAGGTAACTGTTTTTGAAAATCAGGCAAGGCATTCATATATTCTAGCACTGCTTCTTAATGTGTGATTGTGCAGAAGTGCAGAAGCTAAATGCACCTTGGTTGTGTGGAACTATGAAATACTACAGCAGTACATATTCAGTATATTTCTTACAAGACTAAAGATACTCTTGAAAGCTGACGACCTTGGTGATTACTAATACCTTTTTTAAGATTAGCTGTCGCTTCTTTGGGGGATCGTTAAAGTGTTTCTGAAATTTATTGTTTGCACAGTGGGTACACAGTGTACATAGCTTCTTAAACCAGGGGGACATTTATACTTCCATTTTCTATCTCTGCATTGATACTGTTTTCCAGCTCTATGCTTTAAATGCTGGTTTGTTTAGCATGTCTCAGACCTTTGCAAACAAAGAAAAAGAGTTGGAGCCACTCACATATCCTCAACTTAGGTTGTGTAGGCATTGTGATATCCTCTCTGTTATCTGTGGCCACGTCAGCTCTTTTACTTTTAACCTGTGTCTGGAATAACAGTGGAAGAATTTGCCACAACTGCTTGTGAGAACTGAAATTGGGATACATAGAGATGCTGACTATTTTGTTTCATCTAGGAAGCAATATACTAGTTGTGTAAAAAGTTGGTGCTCCTTGGATGATTCTGTATATCTTGCATTGAGTTTTGTAGCTCAAAACCAGTAGTAGTGCATTCAGGTCTTTGGCTGTGTGACGCATTTTGAGTGCTGTGCCGTTTAGTGACAGTTCAGCACAATGATAAGTGGCAGTTTATGAGGGCAGGGGGATTGCTGTATACACCAGAAAGGGTATTATGTGACTTCTTGTACCATCCGACGTGGTTGTTATCTGTTTTTGAAAAAAAAAGAAAAAGTTCAAAAGACCAGGGGAAGATGGAGTCTATCTGTAAAGTCAAATTGCTATATACAGCTGTTGTAGGCATAGTGAAGCTCAGAGAAGAAAAAAGAAGAAAAAGTGTTACCCGTAACATTACCTGTCATCTTCTTACAGCCCTGAGTCTATGTGAGTTGCCTGAATAAGATGCCAGTGATCTGCCAAAAAGATCTGTAATTCTTTACTGAAACTTTTTTCCACTGGATGTCCTCAGTGCTTTTGTATCTGAAAAAAAGGGAATTTTTCTTTTTATTAGGCAGTGAGTCAGCTCTAATTATCAAGGAGGTTACAGCAGAGTTGTATTTTCATTAGCCAAGAGGAAAGGAAATGTTGATTCCTTGAGGGTTTTTAACAGTGGAGGGAAGGGAGAGAGCAGAGATCTTATTTATGTGCTGCAGTGATGACCATGCTATTCCACAATAGTTCAATTATTAATTATGTGAGCATAATATTAATTCATCTCTGCTTTTCCACTGTGCTACTAAGCTGGCTTGCAAAATTGTTCGGAGTTTTCATTAATTCTCTATTTTCTTCCTAGTATAGGTACTGAGAGAAAAGTAATTGTTGAAGTTTCAGTTTTTATCTATTTTTATCTTAGATGTTGCTAATGAGAACGTTAGGAAAAAACTGTGTCACAGATGCAGATGTTGTCTTTGGTTTCAGTGACAGGAATGCTATCATGGCAGCTTAGTTAATGTCTTCCCTGTGTTTAGTATGGGTGTTCAGTCAGATGGACCAGTGAATCATGAATGGCAGTCATGAAGTGATCTATAGAAATACAGCTTGTTAAGACCTTAGACTTGCAAGCCCAGTGAGGAGTCAGAGGGTGCAGCAGATAAACCCCAAAGGTTCATGCCTGTCCTGTTTTCTTTAGGGATAGTATGGAGATCATGAGGAAGCTAGGAGTCAAAAATCAAAGTCCTACTTTCATTTTTTGGTTTTGGTGGCTTTTTGTTTTTATTTTTTAATATTTGGTACTTTGTGATTTAAGAAGTGTTAAGATTCAGAGATATATCTTTTCATGAGCCATTATGGAGAGAAGAGTCATCATCCCTTCTGTGCTAGTGGTTCAAAGCTCTTCCTCAAAGTTAAGACTGGAGTGGGTTATTCTTGTGTAGTCAGGTCTGTCTCTTTTTGCCTGTGCTGCCTTCAGGACTGATATTTCTCTCTGTTCCTGTAGCTTGCTCTATTGCATGGACTGCATCTTCTTTTTATTATTGTAAAGATTATAAATGATACATCAGGCCCTTTGTGCTCAGTAACCCACTCTCTATACTGTGACTTCAGAAGCTGGTAGGACAGCTCACCAACAGTCCCTCAGAGAAAACCCTGCCTTTGTAGTCCAGGTGTTGCTACAGAGTTTCTGGCTCTGCTTTGCTGGCTGAGAGGCGAGTCTGTCCTGGAGAGCTGTAATTGTGAAGGTGAACATGTTAAATAGAACTATTTTCACTGGGTTTAACCTCAAGGTGCTTGTTAAGATGAGCATGGATGATGACTTACTGAAGCTCCACTGAGTGGTGTAAATTGGTGAACCACAGTCCTTTGACTGTATGTGTGAGGTCTGAGGGTGCCAGCTGTATGGGACCGTAGTAAGAAGCTAACACTTCCTTTTCCATAGGTCATCATGTAATCTGAGTTAGTCATGCTTTTCTTGGGTTTCTTTGTGTTCTGGTTTTTGAACATTCAATCAAGGCTGTTTGCTTTTTTGGATGTTTTTGATGTGATGTATATAGGACATGGTCTTCACAGAAGTGCTTTAACTTGGAGCCAAGACTCTGAAATTATATGTCTGTAGAGTATTTGTTCTGCTTGCTCTGCTCAGCTGATACCCTATAAAAAAAATCCAGAACAAGGGTAAGGTATTGGGAACTGCTGAAGTTCTAGATTACTTGAAGAGCAGAATACTTATTTATTTAACTAAAACTGAGATATTAGAAGAATGCTGCAAAGGATAAAGGGGGGAGAAAGTGCTCCGTGTTTCCCTGTGTATGTGACCTGAGGGAAGGCATTGCTCTTCAGCCTGTTTCACTGATTACAGCATGTGAGCAGGACACTGAGGGAGAATGTAGCGCAGCTGTGGACGTGCAGATTCTGCACCTTGTGTGGTTGGTGCCCCTTTGACTCCATCTGGATTTCACAGTATTTGAAGGAGCTCAATCAATGGGATTGGGTTGTCTCCAAAGGAGGTATCTTTTTTCCTCATTTTGTTATTATTTTTTATTCCAGGTGGTGACACCCTGCTTTTCTTCAAGCAACTATGAACTGGTAAGTATTTTAGGCTCCACTGATATCCATCAGATTTAGTTATGTTGTAGGTTAGGTTATTGCTTCTGTAATTGCTTGTTATTTCAGTACTGTGCAGTCACCTTTCCCCTGTAAGGGCCTAATAAATCAAGGATTTATTCTTGAAAGTTGTTACTCTCTCCTGTCCTATGCAGGAATCTGGTTGTTTTATTGAGGATTTTGCAAGGCTAAGGATTAACTGGCTGAGATGTTTTCTGTTGTTTAGCATTCTTCTTAAACTGGACTGGACAGCCTGCCTGTGATGCAGCAAGCATGTGCAGTTGTCAGTATTACATTATCTGCTTTTGTTTGTATGTTTTAAATAAAAAAGTAGACCTTTATTTCATCATACCGATGTTTCATGTTAGTTTGAAAGTACCAATAGCAGATGATTTTGGTTGGGGCCTGGTTTTTTTGTTGTTGGTGTTGGTAGAATTCAGGAAATTAACCCGTGCTTGCTGAGGATAGAAAAATGGTGAGTCTTTTCTGGCTTGCCTGACTGAATTTGTTTTTTTTAGCTCTGAGGGTAACATGAATGATGCCTGGAGGATGGAGTGTAGCATTTATTGAACCAGAATTGCCACTTGCTAGTGTCCTGACTGTGACTAATCAGCCAGAAGCTGATGCTGAGGTATCAGCCAAGAACTCTGCGTATTGTCCGTGTAAGATGCGGCCACTGGCAAGTAGGAATCCTGCATCTCACTTCTGCCTAGCTATATGAATTGACCAAGTCACTTTGCATATATTTGTGTCTTAGTTTTCCTGCTGGAAAAATACAGGTAAAGGCACTTAGCTAATAAGAACTGCAGAAGTCAAAAGGTGCTATAGAAGTGTTGGTTCATGCTTTTTTAGTTATTATCCTTTAAAAGAAGGGCTGGAAATCTAAATCAGTGATATCTAGTATTACAAGGAGTATCAATTCATGGGAGATACCTCCTAATTTTTTCCTGGTAATTTTATGAAGTAATCCACATTTGAGTCTGAGGATCCTGTATGGCATTACTGCTAAAATTAAAAATAGAAGAGAAACCCCTTCTTATGTCTGTAGCTCACAGTATTAGATATATACTGGCAACTGTGGTTGCTGTTTCTTTTGCGTTGTGCACACAACCTGAATGTTAATTCTGACATGGAAAATTTATCATTGTGATTCAGAAACAGTTGTAAACATACAGCAGCCTCCAGGATGTGCAGCCAGTCATGTTCTGGTTGAGCTTGTTTTATGTGAATTGTGAACATGGGGCAATTCTAGTGATCTAGGCCTAAGTGACTCAGCAGCCTGCTGTCAGTTGAACAGTATGGCAGAAGTGGCCTAACTTGTTTTAGTTTACTAGCAGAGATGAAGTCAGAGGTATATTCAGTTGCTGCATAAAATGTTTACTAGTTTTAGCCAGAAGAAAGGGTGGAATTGTATTTAAATTTCTTGCAGGGAAGCTGTAGGTGAAATATTTTCACTACACAGTGTGCAATATGTTCTTATTACTGAGAGTGAGATTGAGCAATTTGTTTTGATGTGAAACGTGGTGACTTTGTAGATTCGGAGTTTGCCTTGTGCACAAATAAATTTTATCTGTTTAGTGAAGAGTTCTGTTGTTCTGAAGGAGGATAATCTGTGACCATATTAGCTGCCAAGCAATTTATTTTACAACTGTTGTGAGTGTAAAACATTGAGGTTAAGAATAATTAGCTGAGATCTTTAGATAATAGGGAGGGCAGTACTCTATTCAAATTAACCAAAACTTTGTTGCCTAGCAATTTTCGGCTCAACCATGGATTTATCTTCATTCATTCCAGCCAAAGAATTCCAAACTTCTAGTTTTCACATAAATAAACACTGCAGACGCCTGCTCTAAATCAGTGCTACATATATTTAGCCAATGTAATGGTTGCCTGTATTTCTCTCCTTAATGTGGCTTATAGCAAGAACAGTAGTTAAACTCTGTGGCATGTTTGCTGTAAAACTTGAAATTCGATGAAATGAAACTCACAAGTGCTGTCTTTCTTCAGAATGTGGGTTTTATTGATTATTTTCAGATTGGATGCCTGTTTCTAAAGAGACACTTTCTTCCCATTTCTCATGAGCCATGTATCTTGCAGCTTTGTACTGACATCAGGACCATCATATATCAACTCAGTGCAGCTGTTACGAGTTTCAGGTGCTAAAATATAAAGCAGCTGTTGTTAAGTGTTCTCATACTGCTTACTTTATGTTGCCATGCACATTCCTCTGACTGCAGAAAAGGGGGATGATGATAGTCCAGCTCCGTAAATTCAAGACAAATGCAAGGATTAGCAAAGATGACCTATTCTAGTACACTTCATTTTATTTTATGAAGCATTAGTGGGTTATTTGTGGCAGTGGACTTGTGTTGCGGAGCAGTATAGGATCACTTAGAGATTTTAAGAAAGGAAAAAAAATAGTGCCATGGTCTCTGTTTTTTTAAAATATAATAGTTCTCTTAAAATTTGATAGAAGTCGAAGATGGCAAATCTGTTCAAGCAGCCTTTTCTTGAGTTGTTGGATCTTATTTTGAAATATTTCAGTTGATCTTATTCTTTAGAATTGACATTTTTTTAAAAAAAATTACTAACGGGCACATACATTTTTCTTACGTATTTTTCTCTAGTGCTGTGAAAAGATGATAAGGTTTAGGCCCTGACCTTAAAGCTCTAAATACTTTTCATTTAATCTATTACTTAAAAAAGATAAAAGGAAAGCCAATGGAAGGGTTTTATTTTTGAGGTAATTTTTAGATTCTAAGAAATATTCTAGGATAGTTTAAGATACTCCAAGATGGCAGTGAGTTTGTCTCCATTGAAATTTTTTTTCCATCATTCATGATAGTGTATTTTTGAAAAGAATAAGAGAAATCAGATGTTAATTCCTCAGAGGCCCCTCACATATCCCACCAAATGTCTTGTGTGGTAAAATGTGGCATGAAGGCCCAAATCTCTTAGCATACATGGATTCTTATCTTAAAATTTCTCCATTGGATGAATGGTCCTTATCACTGCATGACTTGTCAGTTTAAAGGCATGGTTAAGTAGTGATCTTTACCAGAGAAATTTCTGATTTAACCTTTTTAGCCTTTCTTGCCCCCCATTTTTTCTTTTTTTGTTCTCCAACTAGTTACCAAGGAATTTTACATACCTGTAGTGCTGCCATTTAAACATCACATTTTATAACCAGCCGTTCTAATCTGGAAAGATTTAAGTCAACACTTGGCAAGCTTCTTATATTTTATTGCAACATCACTTCGAACTCAAGTTTGTTTGGCTATTTTGCAAAGTCTTGGATGGAAGTTTAATCATTTTGATAAAGTTGAGGAGGGAGGATGTGTGGCAGTTGTTCTGCTTTTTTGTTTTGCTTGATTCCGTTTTCCTTAAGTATGCAAATCTGTTTTCTGCTTGTGAAGAGAAAAACCAAATACTTTCACATTCAGGCCCATCTTAACAAATCAAAACCCTGATTTTTGAACAGCGAGTCAGATTGTGCTCTGGCCTCCCTCAGAAGAAGAGGGAACAGAATAAAATTAATTGTGGGAGAAAAGTTTGGTTTTTTTTTTTATGTAGGTGGGTTTTTTTGAGGGATTTGTGTGTGCTTTACTTCCGTTTTTTTTCTAAAGGAGTGGGAAAAAAACCTTGAAAAAATTGCAAAGGAAGCTAGTACTGGAATCACAAATGCCTCAGTCTAACTGTGTATCTCTTTTACTTAAAATATATGGTAGCTAACACATGCCTTAATATATCCAACCCAGTGCCAGCACTTTCTCAAAAGAAACTAAAAGTGAATTTTTGTGAAAATGTGTTATCATACAAAGAAAAAAAAATAATTGTACCTGCAGAAAAAAGAGGAAGAGAGTAGAAAACAATAAATTCAGTACTCTAACAGGGCTTGAAATAAAATTAGTCCTTTTTAGCAAAAAACACTCCTGTTCTGTTTTTCAATGGTGTGTTATGCATGTAGTCATGCACAGATGCTTTGGGTGATCAAGATTGGTAGATATGACAACATGTACTTTTATCCTTACTGCATTCATTTTACTTTATAAACAGCTCTTCGAGAATAAAGAAAGTGGGCTGATTGGAGCACAGTCCATCTGCTTTTACTGTGAGCCTGCAAGAAATACTTGGAGAAATCTGAGGCTAAATTATGGGTTGTGCTGTTGGGAAGGCTTAAGCATATAGATGAAGGATTGCATTCTCTCATATTCATTTTAAGTGCTTACACTAGAAGGTGTAAGATTGTTAACTTGAGTTAGTCAGTTATGATCTCTAAATGCCCTGAATATGGTGATGGTGACTAAGCTGAATCAGGAGCTGAAATATGCAGCAATTTTACTCTGCCAGCTAGGATTTCAGTTCTCCGACTTAAATCAGTAAAAGCTTTGCTGGAAAATTGCATCATGTATGTTTGATTTATAATAAACTTCTGTGACTTAGGGCTAATTCATTTCTGGGTTTTCCTTTTTCTTTTTTCTTTCAAGTAGTAGTATGGAAATATAATGGAAAACTAGGAAAATAGACAACTCTGTTATTTACAAGGACTTTTTTCCCTACTTGCTACATCCAAACTTTGACTCACAGGACTTGTATGTGAGATGCATACAAAGCATATGCACATAGCAAGCGTGATTTGATGGCAGTAGAAGGCACACAAAGTCTACCAGATCTCCCCATCGCTATGATTGTTTTTGAGTCCTTTCCTCAGTCGCAACAGAGCAGTTCAGCCAGGGAGTGCTGATGGCTGTAGCTACCTGTCTTGTGAACTTACCTGCACATCGTGGGAAGGGAAACATAACAGAACTGTGCTATTCTTAAGTTTGTTTGCAAAGGGTGGGAATATCCAGTGAAGGCTTATATTTGCCTGGTCAGTTCCTGCTTTGTCACTATCCAGAACCGTAGTGCCCATCTCTCCATGTGAAGAAATCTGTGGGCTCTAGAGAAACCTTTATGGAGGTGATGTTTCTCAATTTTTAGTTCATACAGTTTTGCTGAACTTATGAGGAAGCAAATATACCTTGAACCTTCTTTCTTTTTTTTTGAAAAAAGCTATCTTTCTTCTTGCTTCATTGAATTTTGAGCTGTGGGTTTTTTCCTTCCTTTCCTTATTTCCAGCTTCATCAAACAATAATATTTCTACTTGTCTTGATTTGTTAGTGCTGTGTTGCCCCAGAGCCATATATAGCAGAAGATAGGACTGATGAGACACATTCTTGACAAAAATGTGTGAGCTGCTGCATGCATTGAAACACATGACACAATTATTTTTTGAAATTTTTTTGAATTTGCAGATACCTAGAAAAGGGTTGATGTGGGCTTCTACATGAAGTGTTTCTATGGGGTTTGGTTTTTTGCTTTTCTTGCAAGTGCTTACCAGAGTAAGGTCATGGACCCCAGAGGTCTGCAGATAGAACTGTTCAGGTTGGAAAAGACCCTTAAGATCGAATCCTACTGTTAACCTAGCAGTGCCAGGTCCACCACTAAACCATGTCACTAAGCACCACGTCTACATGTGTTTCTCCAGGAGTGGTGACTCTACCACTTCCCTGGGTAGCCTGTTCCAATGCTAAACAACTGTTTTGGTGAAGAAATTTTTCCTAATATCTGACTTAAACACCCCCTGGTGCAACTCTCTTCCTATCTCTGGTTACTTGGGAGGAGAGACCAGCACTCATCTTGCTACGACTGTCTTTCAGGTAGTTGTAGAGAGTGATAAAGTCTCACCTGAGCCTCGTTTTCTTCAGGCTAAACAACCCCAGTTCCCTCAGTTGCTCCTTCTGAGACTTGTTCTCTAGGCTCTTCACCAACTTCGTTGCTGCTTGTTGGACAAGTCAGACAAAACAGAATTTAACTTAGGGAATCTCATTTGCTTCGAGTCTGGCACCTGTACAGTTTTCCTTTAGCTAAAATAAATCTGAGAAGGCAGAAACGTTACACCTTGCAAAAGCACATCATGCTGCCAGATTTAGCTGCTGTAGTAAATAGTGTCACACTTCTGAAAAGCAGATGCTTCTGTCCCAGAACACTCACTGGAAGGGTTAGGAGTCAGCTTGAAGAAAATAAACAATTAAGTAGGGAAACCTGGCTCTGGAAACTACCAAACCTTTCCCTCTTATTGGTCTCCTGTTTCTGTAGGTTGTTTTTGTTCAAAGAAAGCCTGATTTTCATTTGATTTTGGATGGCACGAGGGACTGAACACAGTGAAATATGAAAAAACTTCCTTTTCAATCTTTTATTAAGACTTATATTACTCTATTATTCCCAAAATGAACATTAGCCATCCCTCCTGGCAAATAAAACGGGTGGCTTTCAAATTTAACATACATTGCACAGTGCAATTTAGAATCCCTGCTGTTCATTAATTTGGAGGAGTGAGATGTCCATATTCATACAGTTTATTTCTTGGTGGAATCCAAATGAAAACCTTTCAGGGCAAGATAGCCCTGCTGATTGGCGAAATGTTAACAAAGGTGAAGAAACATTGTGTCTTGATTGAATGAAATGGGTAGAGCATCTCCCATGGCATTCATTTAAGCACTGATGTGTGTTAATTGTTTGTAATTACTAAGAAGTAATGTGACTTCTCTTTTTGAAGTAGCAGTGTCATTTTACATTTTTCAGTAATGGCTTTATTTTTCCTTCACAGAGGCTTTTTTAGGAAGCCACTGGCAGGCATCTATAATGGTTTTCTCCTGTGATGACAGGAGGAGGAGGAGGTGGAACATTTGGTTGGAGGTTGGAACAATTTTTCATTTCGTAGCAAAGTGGATTTTACTTCTAAATGTGTGAATCTACTTTCCTTTGAACTGGCTTTATGGAAGAGTGTGGTTAAGAATGCTTTGATTTATTCGACGTTCTTAAAATGCTATGCTTGGTGAGGTGCGTCAGTAATGCATGTTAGATATAGTATATTGGCATCACAGTGTTTAGTACGTTACATCAGATCAAAGTATGATGGCTGCACATGGGGCCATTGATTTGTGAGAGGCATCTAATGACTGGGAAAGTCATTCTCTTAATATAGGTCACAGTTTCCTCATGGAGAATAGTATTATTTCTCTTCCTTTCACAAGTAGCGTTAGGAAAAAAACAAAAAAAAATGAGATGTGATGAGATACTGCAATGTGAAGTGATATTTTCGCTGTGAGAAAGCAGGTCTTCGCTGATGGCGGTGTGCCTTCCAACTAGGAGAGAGAAGTGGGGGTGATCTCAGGAACTAGAAATGAGTAGCATGAAGCAAATAGGATTGATGTCCCTGTAGAATTAAGGAAGGAGAGAGGGAAGGACTTTCACAGTTCTGTTACGGAGTTTGTAAGATAATTGAGTTTGGCTGTTCTGGTTAGAAATTTTTGTTTAGCTTTAGTTTTTTTTGCCTGGCTGTCTCATCGACCTGGCACCTTTGCCATCTCTTTACTTTTTGCTCTTTTAGGCCTTAAAGACAGGAAGATTTGTAATTCCCACAGCTATGCCTTAGAGTGGTCACACCATGCCAATGTAGAAAGTAATGATGAAGTTGCAAGAAGGAATGTCAAGCTTTCACTAAAATCTTTAGAAATTTGAGATGTAACTCTTCTGTGTTGATGTGGTTGTTGGTCTTGGTTAAGATCTTTAGCCTGGATATTAGCATATACTTTCAAAGCTCCGTTTATTTGTGTCCAGTCAGAGACTTGAAACTGGATCTTCCACATCTCAAATGAGTGTACTACAGTAGTTAGCCACTAAAGAGTTTTATTTGTAATTTTAAGACTAGAAGGCAGCAGGACTAGCAGTATTTGGCTTGGGGAAAACCATTTTAAAGCAGTTCAGGGAACGTATGGAGACCCAAGTGCACGTTGCTGTTAGGTGGACCAGTTTTGAAAGAAAGGGATTAGGTGCTGTGCGTAAAAATTTGCAGAAGGAAGTCTTCGACATGCTTCTCTCTCTATGTGTTTAAAGCCACATCAGAACCTTTTGAGAAATCCTTTGGAATGATTGCTTGGGAATAAAAAAAAAAACAAAACCACAAAACTAATTTGTGATAAGAAGGCACATTAGAAGAAAAAGGGAACAGTGTGATCCTGCTAGTTATCATTATGTCAAGCCCTTTGCTTCTAGCACTCTGTGTTCCTTCTCTTTAGTAAGGTGGAGAGAGCTGTTACTTCTAGCAGAGCGAGAAAATATGAGGCATTTCCATAGGAGCTCAATAAGCTGGAGGGCAAATTCAAAACATTGAAAAAGAAGAGGGAGGAGGGATGTTCTTGATGCTTTTTCCATGTTCCCTCTGCTAGTTATCCTGGAAGACTATCAGACTGCACCAGATTGGTGCAAAATTGAGAAGTACAAGGTAAAAAATCCTTTTGAACTGGATGACATTAGATGTAAACTTTCTTTCTGTCTCTATTTTATATGCAATAACACAAATAGGTTGCTTAGTTGTTCTGAAAGGTAGATGCTGAGTTCAGGTTGTATATGAACTTTTTGGTGAAGAGCAAAACAGGCAGTGTTTTTTCCCAAGTGCTCTGCTTATGGAACCCGCGGAGTCTTTTGGTGCAGACACCCAAGTGAATCCAAAAGCAATATTTTGTATATTTTGCCTTTTTTGTATATGGAAGGTTATGCTTCTGGTGATTCAGTTAGATTTTTGTAGTAATGGATAGCCTCGTTTCTTCTAATAGGTTTAATTTAAAACTCCACAAGTACAACTTGGCGTGTTTTAAAGCCTTGAACGGAAATTTTACACAGTGTTTAAAGAAAATCCTAGGCAGTTCAGTTTATCAATACCTATGTAAGTGTCTGTTTTCATGAAAAAACGAACCCAAGAGATTGGGGAAAAAAATGCAAAAGGGAAGTGGTGATTAATAGCATGTATCTCTGTGTATATTGTAACTTGGAGTAAGCACCCTCAGTAGTTGAGTACTGCTATACAAGAACTGAAAACACAGGGTGATAATGTAAAAGAGATCTATTTTCTGTATCTATTTGAGAGATAGTTTGCTTATTAATACTGTGGAACTTACGTCTACTTCTGAATGATTTATTTGGTGTGTGTGTGTGTGTTACAGAGGGGATTTCTTAGAATATAATTAATCTGGAAAATTAAAGTCAGTTTTGTTAACTTTTCTCATTTTTCAGGCTACTAACTCTGAAGCCATTAAAAGTCATTTAACCAGAACTGTAAGTAATTCCATTTTATTTCTTTTTCCTTTACTCGGCCTAATTTATTTTCCTGTTTGTGGCTGTGTTCTTTGCTAGCCATTTTCAAAGCACACACTTCAGTTTCTGTGTGAAATTAGCCTTTGATTAGGATAATTACTGGTTTTTTTCCACCTCCTGAGTTTATCCAGGAACAATGAAATGAACTCAGTGTTCAGTGTATTGTATTCAGAGGAGTTCAGAAATTCAAGATTTTTTTTTTTTTTTACAGAAAGAATGTTAGTTCTTAAATTGTGGTAAATATGGAGTTGGTCTTTTAGCCTTTATTTGTTCAAGTTACTCTGCCGTATTCTTTACAAAACAAATTAAATGCCCCTTCCCAACTTCTTTTTCTTATTTCTGCTGTAGTACTACTGGTACAAGTAGTATTAAATACATTTATTGAAGTGCAATAGAACCCAGTCTTCTAAGTTACGTAGAAATTTCTGAAAATTGGAAGGATTGCATATTTCAATTCTGATAGCACTTGTGAATATACTTTTACCACAGTCTGTGAAATAAGTAAGATAAATGAAGAAGCCTTCTGCAGTTGCCTTTTATCAGAGATGCAAAGCTTCTTTGATTTCTGATTAAACCATGGGAAATGCCTGTAGTTAACTGTTAGTAGGCAACTGTGATGCAGGTATTTCATTCACTGCTGTAAAGATGAAGTTAACATTTAAAAAGGAGCAGAGGGAAGGACTTGCAAGATGCATATGGTCCTCACCGTTCATTGATCAGTTGAAGGGCAGTTCTCTATTACTGTAAATGAACATCTGTTTCACAGTGGTAGTCTTGCGCACATTGCATTTGTTTTGCGATGTTGTCCATGGTTCGGTGCTTCAGGCTTCTGCTGGTGTGAAGAGTTCTGATCCTTGATTACCCATATAGGCAGGAGACCTTCACAGAGGTTGTATTAGCAGTATAGATTGTTTACTTGGGCTGGCAATAAATGTTTTTGTACAACTGAGGTCATCTCTGTGGTTGGATTCACACTATTATCCACACTGTTCTAGTAAAATTGTAATTATTTCTAAGTTGATAGAATATATTTCACACTGAAATGAGCTAAAATGTCTAGTGAAAAGATTGTTTCTCCATTCACTTCACTTCACTCTTCCTTAACTAGACAAGTTAACTAAAATTAAAAAGAAATCAGAGTAGGGCAAATTTCTTGATTATCTACATGTGAATAATTGGTTTTGACAGCTGCTTCTAGTATAATAAATGTGAAGCAAAATAATGAGATACATTAAGAGGAAAATAATTGCGGATCATTTTCTATGGTTAGGTGTAAGTTTTTAGCTTCATTGTGTTACACGGGAATATTATAGAGAATTTTCTGTTTGTACTGGTTGCTTATTACACAAGCCAAGGTCACATGTTCTGGGTTGTTTTTTTTTCTGCACATGTTGTAGCTCATGCGCAGTCATTTTGAAGGCAGCCTTAATAGTAAGCAAGGCTTTTTCAGCTATGCCTTTTGTCCTTTTACATTTTACATTGGTTATTATTTGGCAGTTCACCATATTTTTGATTGTTACTTTCCGTGAACCAGGTGTGTTCCTGTTCTGGGGTTGCAAGGAACAGTGTTACACATCACTGGTTAGGGCTACGTGCTAGCCTCATGAAGCTCCATGTGAACTCCTGATCTTGAGGCATTGTACAACTAAGGCTTCAGAAATATCATGGAAAGGGTAGATAGAAGACCCAACCATAATGGGAATTTTCAGGCTGTAAGCAGGGCTGCTTTTCTGAATGTAAGTGAATTGGAAGACGATCTTCCTGCCCTGGTCAGTTCCTTGTTTCTCTGACAGATTGGTAGGTGGAACTCCATCTCCAAGTGTCCCACAAACTTGATAAAGATTACAAAGCCCTACATTTAACTTCTTTAGGGGAGCTTGGCCTATCTTGGCTGAAGTGTTATAGGTAAGAATCATGGGAGCAGCTTTGACAGCAGCTAAGAATCAGGGTAGTTTTTGATATAGAGGCAGGAAGCTGGGATTTATAATTTCTGCAGATGCTGCTACTTGTCTGGGCTCTTGGTTTTATGCTACACATGGGAAGAGATTATTATTTTTACAGAACACAGTATACAGAGCAGAATAAAATGTACAGCCAAACAAATAGCTCTTTTCAGTAGAAATAATGATAGATCTCTTCCATAGACAGTCAACTCAGAAAGAGCTTTCTTTATTTATTATTTTTATTTTTGCTGCGGGAATAGATACACAGTAACATAGAGACGTTTGTATTCGCAAGACGTGAATCTTTGTTTTCCGTGTTAGGAATAATTTTAAAGCCTGAGGCCAAAAGATTATGCAAATTTTGGTTCTCATCCAAGACATCCAAACATGTGTTTCACTGTAGATTCTAAAAGCAACTACTGTGTCAGTAGGAATTACCATGGGGGGACAGTACAGGCATCAGTGTAGTTTATTGTCCTGTCTTTTCTGCAGTATGCTGGACTGTATAGAGCTGATACGCTATGCCTTGGATTAGGTTAGGGAATTTCTTCTGATTCCTGTCCATGGCTTGGGGAATGAAAATACTGTCACAAATCTGGTTAAAATGCATTCAGATCTCCTGCTGCTCAGTCTCTCTGTTCATATCCTTATTTGTGGCTGTTTGGTGAATATTTGTGTGGAAAAAATTTCGTAAGTTAAAAGCTGTGAAAAATGCGTGTACTTCCACAACAGGTCAACTAATCAAGTTTTCTGATGCTTATATCAACATTAAAAATAGGCGCAAATAAAGTATTTACATCCCAAATGGATCCATGACAGTCTTTCAAAATATGTCCTGATACCTTTAACTCACAAGTTAGTCATTGATTTACATTGCAGATAGTGGTAGTTATTGCTCATTGATCCTTGCACTTGTTAATGCTCCTGTTCAAGAAAGAGAAAAATAGATGAGCTGTATCAATGCATGTCAGATCCTGGAGCCATGAGTTTTCAGTAGTGCTGTTCTTTGGAGAAGCATATAGTTAATGTATGTCTCAGCTGTTTAAAACAACCCTGCCCTTGAAACTAGTAGTTCCTATATTCTGCTAAAATTTTTTTTAAGCAGATATTGTATTATTTTATTATAGTTCAATGCCAGGAATAGGGCCTTGGGAATGATCTTTCATTTGGCAGGCTAAGCCTTTGATTCTAGTCCCCGAAGGGGTAAGTTATTATCTCACCTGCTACTCCTAAGTCTATATGTGGCACACATGTCTAGTTTTACTCTGGTAGTAGAAACTAACAGTTTACATCTTAGATTTTGATTATTTTTTTCACCTCGGAGCTTTCATGTAAAAGATACTACATCAGTATACTGACAAAATGAATTAAAGACAAAATAACAAATGAATTTATCTGGGGCAAACCCGATCTCCTTTCATACTTTGTCCCTTCTCTGATCTTTCTGGTCACTGAAGCTGTACTACAAGACGATGACAGCCTACAAAGTGTGTAATACTATTAGCTGTGACCCAAGTTCCCTTACTGAGGTTGAGGACTATCATCCTGCTGAGACATGCAGTTTTTTAACAGATGTTTTAATTTTTTAACAGGCATTATGTTTTATTTGATTGTCTCTGTTTCTTCACTTGAGAGGTAGCCTTTCATCAAGGGTGAGGGGATGCAGGCTTAGCAGAGAGGTTATTTCTTATTCCTTCTGTTTCTGAACTACTGCAGAAGATGTCTCAATGTCACCTTGGTGCCACACTGTGTGAGATGGCCTGTACTATACCTATGTCATGGTTTTACTCGGAAGCTATGGAGAGACTGGGAGAGGTTGTGAATGTAGGAGCTGCAGCCTGCTGCCTGGAACACCACAAACTTGCTATTGTCTTATTGAGGCAGAATAGGTAATCCATAAGCAGATTCACCCTCTTTGGTGTCAGAGGAAGGTGAATAAATCTCAAAAGCCTGTTTCATCCAAGCTTTAGTGGCTGTCTTGCTTGCTTTCTATGCTTTCCATAGGCTGTGCTGGTGAAATTGATGCAGAATTGAATACAGGCATGTTTCTTAGCTTCTGTATCATGCCTAGGCTGTAGTAGGCTCTGAGATGGTCTCATTGGAGACTTGCATTTTTGAGAAATTTGGGATAGCAAACTCTGCAATGAGCTGAGGACTAGATAGAGGAGCTAAATCACAGAATCACAGAATGCTGGGCTTTGGAAGGGACCTTGAAAGATCGTCTAGTCCAACTCCCCTGCCCGAGCAGGATCACCTAGAGTAGGTCACACAGGAACGCGTCCAGGCAGGTTTTGAATGTCTCCAGAGAAGGAGACTGCACAACTTCCCTGGGCAGCCTGTTCCAGTGCTCTGTCACCCTCACAGTGAATAAGTTTTTCCTAATGTTTTTGTGGAACCACCTATGCTCCAACTTGCACCAGTTGCCTCTTGTTATATCATTGGACGTCGCTCAAAAGAGCCTGGCTCCGTCCTCCTGACAGGATGACCCTTTACATATTTATAAACATTAATGAGGTCACCCCTCAGCCTCATCTTCTCCAAGCTCAAGAGACCAACTCCTTCAGCCTTTCCTCATAAAGATGATCCACTCCATCATCTTTGTGGCTCTACACTGGACTCTTTCAAGCAGTTCCCTGTCCTTCTTGAACTGAGGGGCCCAGAACTGGACACAATATTCCAGATGTGGCCTCACTAGGGCAGAGCAGAGAAGGAGGAGAACCTCTCTTGACCTACTAGCCACTCCCTTTCTGATACACTCCAGGATGCCATTGGCCTTCTTGGCCACGAGGGCTCATTGCTGGCTCATGGGCATCCTGCTGTCCACCAGGACCCCAGGTCCCTTTTCCTTACACTGCTCTCCAGCAGGTCAGTCTCAAATCTATACTGGTACATAGAGTTGTTCCTTCCCAGGTGCAGGACTCTACAATTTCCCTTGTTGAATTTATAAGATTTTTCCCTATCCAACGTTCCAGCCTGTCTAAGTGTCACTGGATGGCAAGCACAGCCTTCTGGTGTGTCAGCTACTCCTTCCAGTTTTGTGTCATCAGCAAACTTGCTGACAGTGTTCTCTGTTCCCTCATCCAGGTCATTGATGAATATATTGAACAGCACTGGCCCCACTATTGAACCCTGAGGGACTCCACTAGACACAGGCCTCCAACTGGACTCTGCCCCATTGATCACAACTGTCTGACTTCTTCCCTTCAACCAGTTAAAAACCCACCTCACTACTTGATCATCCAGACCACACTTCCTTAGTTTACCTAAGAGGATGCTGTGGGAGATGGTGTCAAATGCTTTACTGAAATCCAGATAAAGATGATATAAGAAGATGAGATGAAGATATCGGAAACAATAAGGAGGATGAAAAAGGAAAACGTTGCATGGCTTGAGTTTTCACTGGGAAAGGGCAATGACACAGTACCCTGGAGGCAGTGAATTTGCTTGTTAATATTCTTTGCCTGAGGAGAAAAGTTGTCTTTAGAGAAGCAATTGCTTCCCCCTGCTGGCTTTCCTACAACAACTGCAGCTAAATTTGTCTGACCAAAAGGCTCATTGCGCTTGCTTACTTTGGGATAACTTGTATGTGTTGTTGTTTGGGATTGGTCTGTTTGTTTGGGATATAAAAATTCCCTAAAACTGAATTATTAGCTAAATGGGAAGTGTTTTCTTTTTTCAAAACGCTGCTTCTCAAAGGGCTGGCTACTGTATAAATTTCCAGACAGTCCCAAAGAGGCAGAGGAAAAAGAATCATGGGGAACCTTAAAGAAGAATAATCTCAGGGTGATCTGTCCTATTGGTGACAAATGAAGTGCTAGTTCCACTCAGTTTATCCTAGTTACAATTTTAAATTTTTAGCCAGATGTGTTTAAACACACCATTTTTTTGTTCCTCTCTATCTTCTCTACTTCTATTGGTTGACAGGAAATAAAAATCGTGTCTAGTTTTGCAAGATACTCTCTGCAATTGTTCCCACTGGGTGATGCCAGATAGCATCTGCTTTCTTAGAAGATTAGCCAAATATTCTGCCATTATCCCTCCAGTGTGCAGCAAGGCAGAAAGTAGTGGGGTTTTTATTTGGATGGAGATGATTTGCCTTTATGGATGGTCTGCCCTGTGCTGTTGATTCCTGTACTTCGTGAAACTCATATTATGCTGGTAGGTGTGTATTACTTGGTCCAGAATGAAGAAGAATCCCTTTTTATCAGTGAAATGACCCTGAAACCACACAGAAATGTTGGGGGGGGAAGGGGGAGAAGCCAGTCATAGAAGTTCAGTATTGGTTTTACTTGACTATTACACCTGAATTCAGTCAGAATATATTTCATCAAACCTTTAAAAAGCTTTTTCAGTAAATATTTTGCCTCTGTAGTAAGTCATGCATTGCATCTTCATTGGATTTTGCTAAATATTTTAACTATGAGGGGAAAAGTTAGTGGTGTAGTTATTGATAATTAGTAAACACAACACACAGTAAAAAGAAAAACAGAGGAAGAAAGAGTACATCACTTGCACAAGGTAATTTCAAGCCATGGAAAGGAGGAGGAAGTGACTATAATCTAGAGGACACACAGAAAAACAGAGGTGTTTTCTTGACTGTCCGTTTGCCAACAAGTTACTGACTGTAGTTAACATATAAGGTGATCTTGACCTTATGAAGAGTTAAGTAAAATTTAGTAGTTTGGTGCACCACAGCACCAAATTTGTATAAAAGCATACCCATAATGACAGACTAGAGAGTATTGCAGCTATTTGAGGCCATGCAATGCAACACAATACCCAGATAAGTTTTCAGAAAAAGAGTCCTTTTAAACTGATATATTTTTATATGTGCAGCCAATCAGCTAGAGTTTTAAACTGTATTATAGGTACTTCAAGAAAATTTATTTTCAAACAACACTGGAAATTTAAGCTTTAAGTTGTGTTAGCTGTTGAATTGTGCAAGTTGTCAGGTTTATGCAGTTTTGTACACAGAGCAGAGAAAAGCATATAGTACTGTGCATTTCAGTGTGTGACATGGCTTGCATACAGTATTATTTCTGTTAACATTTTGCAGTAAGTTGTTGTTCATGTGCTTATACACTGCATGCTGCTAGGTTATATGCTAGTTTATATGCTACAACACAGAATATTTTTACAGAATCATAGAATGTGTTGTATTGGGAGGGATATTTAAAGGTCATTTAGTCCAACCCCTGCTTCACTCAGCAGGGACATTCTTAACTAGATCAGGTTGCTCAGAGCTCTGTTAAGCCTGATCTTGAATGCCTCCAGGGATGGGAATGGAATCTCCACCACCCCTCTGGGCGACTCGTGCCAATGTCTCACCACTTTCGTACAGAACTTCTTCCTAACCTCTAATCTAAATCAGCCCTGCTCTAGATTAAAACTGTGGCCCCTTGTCTTACCGCTACACACCTTTGTAAACAGTTCCTCTCCAGCTTTCCTGTAGGCCCTCTTCAGGTACTGGAAGGCTAATATAAGGTCTTGCTGGAGCCTTCTCTTCTCCAGGCTGAACAGCCCCAACTCCCTCATCCTGTCCTCGTAGGAGGGCTGCTCCAGCTCTTTGATGGTCTTTGTGGCCTTCTTCTGGACCCACTCCAATAGGTCCATGTCCATCTTGTGTTGAGGGCTCCGCCAGATGAGGTCTCACCAGAGCAGAGTAGAGGGGCAGAATCACCTCTCTAAGTCTGCTGGCCATGCTTCTTCTTATGCAGCCCAGGATGCGATTGGCCTTCTGGGCTGTGAGTGTGTGCTGTTGGCTAATGTGTAGTTTTTTGTCCAGCAGTACCCTCAAGTTCATTTCCGCAGGGCTGCTCTCAATCACATCATCGCCCGGCTTATATTGATAATAAGGATTGCCCTGACTCAGGTGCAAGACTTTGCACTTTGCCATGTCAAACCTCATGAGATTTGCATGGCTCCACTTCTCCAGCTTGTCCATGTCCCTCTGGATGACATTATGTCCCTCTGGCACATCGACAACATCACTCAACTTGGTGTCATGTGCAAACTTGCTGAGGGTGCACTTGATCCTACTGTCTATGTCGTTGATGAAGATATTAAACAACACTGGTTGCAGCACGGACCCCTCAGGGCCACTGCTGGTCACTCATCTCCATCTGGACATTGAGCCATCGACCACTACCTTCTGGTGCGACCATCCAGCCAATTCCTTGTCTACCTATCAAATCTGTATGTCTCCAACTTAGAGAGCAGGATGTATTTATATGCTACAATAGAGAATACAATAGAGAATGATTTCATCAGTTATTTTCTTACCAGAGGAAGCCACTAAGGGACTGATTATTCATGAATATGAAGGTTTAATCATAAAATTTATTAAAAAGTGGTGGAAGTACTCTTTAAGCAATGAATACATCTGTGTGACCAACAGGGAACAATAAAGTGGAGAAAGAGACATGTTCCGTTAATTGCTTTCTATTTGTAAAACAAAAGATGGTAGAAGCTTTGTTTTGAATTTTAGTTATTAGTTATTTACTTATTTTGGCACCCATGGTATCTTACCTACAGCTTTTAAAATACTAAGTCGGGATTGAGTAAAAAGAAGCTGAAAATACTATGAAGCTTCCTTATTGTCTGTTGAAAAAGTAAAGACAAGAAGTGGTGGAACTGGAACCAAGCACTTAGATGAGGTGCTATCAAGTGTGCTTTAAAATTTGCCAGGACAGCTCATTTCCAGAAGTTTTGGAAGGAAATGTGCCACTTGCATGCTTGTCCTAGCTGTTTCCAGATTTTGATATAGAGCATTACTGTATGGAAAGTTCTAAGGCCTCTTCCATTTAAACACAATTTATTTCATTTGGGAATATTTGTTATGTGCGTAGCCAAAATAGATACAGTTTATCAGCTTTCCAGCTCTTATCCTTCATCTGAATATATTTTTGTATGTGTTTTTCTGTATATTAAGTAAAAATTCACAGCAGGAAGATGAGCGAATACTCTTTCTCTTCTGAAGTTACTGATGCATGATACTTGAATGTAACTTCTAATTTTTTTTGTATAAAAGGAGATCTCTAAATGTTAAGTACATATTTTTATTTATTTTTATTTAATGTTAGTATAGAAGTAGCTATCTTTTTCTAAAAACTTGTCCTGGAAGGAAGGGATACTGCCCTGGGGGTACTAGACTATGTGTCTATTTATTTCTCTCCATTATGTACAGAGACCTTGAGTAACTGTCACAATGGACCCTAATTTGAGACAGTTAAAATTAGGTGAGAAGAATTCTATTGCTAAAGTTCATGGGCGAGAACATTTTGACACTTTGAATGCATGATTACTGAATGAAATGAACTACAAAAGACACGCACTGAATTTTCATAAAGCAAAACCATTCCACTTCAGGCTTCTATTCAAACTCCCAGGACTCTGATACTGTAATAAATTGAGTATATTTTTCAATATTGAATTAAGAGAATCACTTGAAAGAAACTTACTTTTGCAGGTTTGTAAAGAAATTCAAGCTCCTTCTTCTCAGAAGTCCATTGAATGTTTAATCTTAATGTTGTTACCAAGAAGAGCACAAAAGACAACCAGTCCTTCTCTGGCAGTAGTGACTTGGAAGAGGTACTAGTGAGTCAGTCTGAAGAATTGGACATAACCTAGTCATAACCACAGTGTTTGCAGTCAAAACATAAGGCAATGATCTCTCTTGTTGTGTTGTTGGTATGGTTTTCCACAGTATGGACATAATAGATGAGGAAAAAGGGCAGGAACATTGACATCAGTGGCAGCAAGGAAGGTGTTGGATTGACTACTCTGCTTTCTTTGTTCCAGAATTCTAGTAGTCCTTCGAAGAACTCCTCTTTCACTTGTGACAAAGGATCACGGCAAGTATTTCTTTGGTATTTTGTGTACTAGTGTCATATAATGTTGTGGTTGGTTTAGGTTTTGTTAATTTTAGTTGTGATTTCTGTGAGTTCAGTCTTTGCAAGACATGTCCTGCTATGCAAGGACTATTTTTATAATCCTTGTCTGAGAAAACAACTGGGCATATTTGCTAAGCTAACTTCTCACTTAATGACTGTAATCTTCTAATTATCCTATTAAGAAGGACAAGGTAAGCTTCCTGCTTGTGCCCTCAACCTGGAAAAGAGAGAGGAGTAAACAGTATCTGTAGACTAACCTGTGAGATGAGTTTCATTACATTGTTGTCTGTTGCAGTTTCGGGACTGGTTTTAAATTCACTTCAGCGTTAATGCAGAACGGATTTCAAGATGGTATCTATCTGCAGTGTTTTGCAGATCACTGCAAATGTAAAACATTTGTGGAATTCTACAGAAAGAGATTTGTTGAGACATAAGCACCTATGTTTTCTGTTTAACTCCCAGTTTTGTTGCACTAGTGTTTGTCAAAGTTGCTTGTACTCGTTTTACTGCTATGTTATTTTTTCACTATGGTTTTAATGTGAAGAACTCTAATTTTGGTTAATTCCATTTGTGTACTGATCTGAATATTTTGTGCTCTCTAGGTATTTAGTAAGTTGTAATTGTAATGAAAATATTGGAATCATCAAATACTTGACTGTATGAATCTAAGTTGCAGTTTCTTCTCATTAAAATGCTATGCTTGTTCTCAGCTGCTTTGCTCTGAACTGCCACATCTAATTTCTTCACAGAAGTGCAGACTTTGATCACATTATGGAGGAAGGCTATGAACTTGACCTCACCTACATCACAGAACGGATCATTGCTGTATCCTTCCCCAGTAGCTGTTCTGAGGAAACTTATCTCCACAACCTACAAGATGTGACTCGAATGCTCAAATCCAAACATGGGGATAATTACTTGGTATGTGCAGGGTCAGTCTTTTGTGATACATAATCTTCTTGTAGGAAGATCACTTGTAGGTCCACATATGCCATTATAAACTGAAAGTCACTCATCTAAAGCCTCTTTTGTCCACCTTTACAACTTTGCCAGGAAGAGCAAGATTTTCAGTAGTATTTTAAGCTGTTAGGCAAGGACAGATACTAAAAGCATTTTTCTGCTGGTTGGCACTGCAGTCTCTGTTGTGATAGCATGTAGTCAAATACTGTAGAATAATTGCACTGGCAATTTTGTTGTTCAGAGTGTACTTGTAAAAGTTACACACCATGCAACATGGAGTGCGTTCTTTTTTTCCAGCAGCCAGCTACATCTGGATTCTCATCTGGATGTATAAGGTCTCTCATCATTGTGTCTTGGCTGTCTCTACTATATATTGTGAAACAATATGAAAGTAATGTTCTGTCCATCACTTTCTCATTAACTTGACTTATACGCATTTTTTCCTGCTGTTTATTTTCTACAGGAAATTAAATTTTAAGCAAATCTATAATGAGATGTTAATTTATTTTTTTTTTAAATGATGATCCAAACTGTTAATCTTCTGTGGTGTTTTCTGGCTGGCACATCTAAATCCTGTGGCATGTATTGAGGCCGGTTAGGTCAGTGGTTTGAGCGTGGTGTTGACAACAATGACGACACTGAGGTCGCGGGTTCGATTCCCGCTCGGTCCCCATGTGTTGCCTGGTCTAGTCGAGAGGTGCCGTCCCTGCCCAAAACAGGGAGATTGGACTAGATGATCTCTAAGGTCCCTTCCAGCCTATGCCGTTCTATGATTCTGTTATCTCTGCTTGTTCTGTGAAGGTGAATTTAAAACAGGGCTAATACTTTACTTTTTTCTTCTACTGCCTTTTTAGTTCGCGTGTTTGAGCTATTAGAATCAAATCTGTGTCTTCAGGAGCATGAATTTGACTCATGGTGGAAATTGGTTTCTGGAGTGATTCCACCTAATGGTTTAAATACACTGTCTTTCTCACACAAACCAAAGTGTCATAGATGCGTTATTAGTCAGTCATTAGTCAGCTATTGTCCTTAAGTTGCACTTGTAGTACTTGTGATGGTAGTGACCTTCAAATTGTAACAAGCTACCAGCATGTTACCTTCTTGCCCTTGGCTGCTAGTAGCTTGTAAGGCACAATCTGAAGGTCACTTATATGCAAAGCTTTAGTGGTTCAAATTCACCTGTTCTCAGTGTCGTTTCCCATGCAACAGCAGTGTGTTGGTATTTCTGAAGTGAGCTTGTAGTATCAGTCCAGTTAAATCTCACTAAATAACTGGTTTGTATTACAGAAATCTGATACATTGTAACTCTTGTTTAGGATTTCCTCTCTCTAAGTGGAATTGCAATGAGTTTGTCTTGCAAAATTTGGATCTGTGGGGTTTTTTGTTTTTGTTTTGTTAGGTTTACTTACTTGTATTCTAATAAATACTTTGGAAATCCGTGGCTTGGTGAAATAAATGTTTGATGCCTTCTGCTCTATTTATGCAAATTGGCAAGATAAAGTGACAAACCATAGCCAGGTTGTAGGTTCAGAAAGCTCATTTTTAAATGATCTTTTGTTTCTCGTGTCTCAAAGACACCTTGAGTCTGCTCAGGATGCACATGTATAGCAGCAAAAACCGACACCCCGAAGTCCCCTAACTTCTCCAAAAAGGCATGCAAATGGACAGTTGTGCTGAAGCTGATGAGAAGTTTAACTCTTTCATTGGGTCAGCATCTCAGCTAGCAGGATGTACACTACAAATCATCATTTGTCATTTCTTATCAAGCTGTGCTCTCTCCAGATTTTTCTATTATGTTAAACTCTTGCCACTGCAGTTGGTAGTGAGGACAAAGAAGGGGAATGATAGACCCAAAGAATTGGGTGAGTGCATTGTTGCCTGGTTGAGGCTCAGTTTGTTACAAAGAGTACAAACAAAAAATCATCTCACTAGCTCTAACAGTCTAAGACCAGAATCCTATCTAACTTGCTCTGACAGTCTAAGACTCTCACTGAGAGATGGAAACCTGTCCATAGCTTACAGGAATTTTTTCTCTACTTTGTTGTCAGTAAAAAAAAATAAAAAATTCCAGGAGGAGTTTGTTTCCAAGAAGAAAACCGAGAAAAAATTCAAAACTGATTTTTTTGTATTACCTGTGTTACGCTTTCTTCAATTTATTCCATTTGTGTGTGACTCTGGTCCACAAGAGGGAAGTCACATCATGTTGAAAAATTCAGGATGGTGTTACCCCAAAAGTGTCTGGTGATGTGTCAAAATTCATCTAGAGTTGTAAAAGCCTGTACTTTAAATGCTGGTAGCCTTTAGAAATTGGCTGTTTCAACAAGCAAGCTTTTATTTTAAAATAGCAAAAGAGTTTTTGATCATGGAATATAATTATACAATCATTTAGGTTGGAAGAGACCTTTGAGATCATTTAGTCCAACCTAGCACTGCCAGGTCCACACTTCAACCGTATCCCTAAGCACCACATCTACACATCTTTTAAATGCCTCCCAAGATTGGGACTAAAGCAGCCTATTCCAGCACTTGACAACCTTTTCATTGACAAGATTTTTCCTAACATTCATCTAAACCACCTATTGCAACTTGAAGCTGTTACTTTTCACCCTTAAGTTATTATTATTTTATATTAATCATGAATTAGTAATCTCTAGATTAGAGAGAGAAGAGAAAGAAAGGAGAGAGATAAAGTATTCTGTAATACTTTTGCTGAAAAATGTGTTTTAAAGTGTCCATGAAACAGCAGTGCATTGGTAAATTTGCTTTCATGCAACATATTTTAATTGACAGATTCTTTCTGCAACAAATGTTTATTTGAAAACCCAAATCTTTCATAGTAAGGAGATTAAAAGGATACAATGAAGCATCATTTTGTTCCCTAATAAAATTACCTCTTGATTACAAAGGAATATATACTTCACTGCAAAATTCAAAGGCTTGAAGATTCCAGGTGAATGCTTGCAAAATACACACAGTGCTCTCAGAAAGCAAAAACCACTTTTAATTACACAATTGGTGTGTCAACTGAAAAACCCAGTTTGCAGAAATAAAGCCCCATTATGTTGCTGTTTTTGATCAACTTCATCAGTAATGTATGGGTCATGCTATTTTGAGTAAAATTTTTGCCACACATTGCACTTGTAGGAGAGGAGTAGTGTTCAATTGTTCAGACATTTTGAACTTTTAACAAACAAAAGAATGTGTTATGAGCTTGTCTGTATACTTGTTTGGTTTTTTGTTCATTTCCTAAAAACTGGATGTTTTGGTGTTTAAAATAGATAAATATGTATGTTTCTTGCGGTGTCTTGTAACTGGTTTTATTGCAATGTTTTGTGGCTTACAGTTGTCAAAGCACTTCTCTTGATATTGATTTAGAGCAATGATAAATGAGCAGGTTACTTTATTTCTGCCTGCTGCTGTATTAGTGTGTTCTAGTTACTTCTTTGTGTCTACAGTGACTGAAAGGTAATAACGTTTTTTGAGGAGTAAGCTATTCTAAATTAGCTCACTAGTTAGAGAGGTATCTATATAGACACACAGAGAGTAGCTGATGAGCAGTAACTAATTTTTGTCAGAATTACCAACTACTTTATATTTGTTTCTCTTCTTTGGCATGAGATTTTGTATTCCTAGTCATCTGATTAAGGAGCAGGACCAAGTCTAAGATCCTTTAGTACCTTGTAAAGTCTCTTCAGCTAAAAGGTCTCATTTTTGTCCTGTGATGTTGCTGAGCATTCAGCAGAGTGAATTAGTATTATCTTGATAGTGCAAGTTACTTCCCAGTACAAGACTAAATCATATGGGAAGGGGAATGTTTCCTCACTGCTGTGTATAAGGAGGAAGGGTTTCTTCTTCCCCTCTTGTTTTATCTTCATAGAATCGTAGAATGCATTGGGTTGGAAGGGACCTTTAGAGGTCATCTAGACCAACAGGGACATCTTTAACTAGACAAGTTGATCAGAACCCCATGAAGCCTGAATATCTCCAGGCATATTCTTCAGATGAGATCCTAAAATACAGGGCAAAATCATCTACAGGCTAATGAACTAAAGGCTAATGCTTCTCTTTCTTGTACCAAAATATAAATAAAGTACACCTAGGATACGCCAAAAAAAGAGGCTAAAAAGGATGCAGTTAACCTTCCACTGACTTCTATAGCATATACATCTCTTCAAAGAATTTTATGACCTCTTGTTTTGCTGCATGTGAAGTGTTGATTTCAGTACCTTCTAGTCTCTATTCTGTGCTGATAGGACTTCTGGAGTATCTCCATTTGATCTCTGTTTTGTAAGTTGACCGGGACTTGGGTTTGGCATCTGATCCATCAGTGACAAATACCCATTGTGATCAGGGCCATATCCTCACATGCAGAATTTTTAAACTGATCACACATATAAATACAACAAGAAAAATGAATTTAAAAAAAAAGCCTTGTCAAATAGCACTTGTTTTTCTGTGAAAATTTTAGGACCTCTTAACACTAATTTTAAAAATCCTGTGCTGAGAAATACAACTGTCCGCTAAATTGTTTTGCAAATATTAAGACTGATAGAAAATTACAGAAAATTTTGTGAGTCATTTGTGTAAGATGGTTCTGGTTTCATTCATGTTAAATTGCAGTTGTTTCTGGAGGAATAACTATAGTTTTAATTTTAAATGTTGATACATCTTCCTGATCCAACATGATATGGACAGTACACATATGAATTTTTGATTGCCATTTAGCTCTTCAGCAGAAATCTATTTAAAATTCAAGAAATATAATTTTAATTATCCTTTTTCAAAGTATGCATTTAGTTTCATTAGTTTCATCCTATAATAACTGAATGCCTAAAATGCATCTGCTAGTGCTTCCTGACATGAAATGTGAATTTAATTTAGTAAAACAGTAAGCAGACCTGAAGTCTTACCACTGTACTTTCTTGTAATTATCATGTGTTTCAAATACAGATATTTGCTACATAAATTATGAAGTCTTGATGGTTTATATTTTTTTTAATTTCTTTCTGAACAGGTGTTAAATCTCTCTGAAAAGAGATACGACCTTGCCAAGCTTAACCCAAAGGTAATGGTTGCCTTTTCTAGTATTAAGTACAGCTTAAATGGCCTGATAAGCCCTGAAGCTATGCAAGCGTTGATATACCAAGTAATAAAACGTCATTTGGAAGATGATAAAAAACACCACGTGTCCTTTTTTATTTGTTCCCAAGTTCTGGTTTGTGTCTGTTAGGTCTGTGTCTTACGTAGTCACTCACGTTTTCTTAGACGTGCACACAGAACCTGAAACTTGTTGTGACTATTGAAAAATTCCATCTGTGCGATACAAAAATTTGCTCCAAGTATGCTTTCTTTGTGCAGTTACAGGATACAAGGTGTTATATGCTGTGTAGCCTGATAGCTGTCGCTAGTGAGCTTCATTCAGATACAGACTTCCCTTTTGTACTATGTTTTCATAGTTGCTTCTCTGCACGATGGAGACATAAGAAAGGGAGCTATTATTGACAGACTTTTGTTTCTGCTCACCAATTGTTGCAAAAAATGGTATGCAAGTACTCTTTAGCAACTACTACAGGGCCAGAGTAGCACAAATGTATATTTATAACAGTGAATTTATAGGGGTATGCCCTACCTCAGGATAATATTAAAGAACTTTTAATTTTGACCTTTTGAATGCTTTATTGAAGAATTTAATTTGTTCACAGTTACTCGTTTTGTTAGGGTTAACATATTATATGCATGTAAATTGAACAGAAAACGAACAAAGTTTTGAAGTGTCAAATCTGTTGCATGTGAAGGAAATAAATTGCAGATTAAGTAAAAGCAATCACAAATACTGGGCCAGACCAGTTAACATTATTTGTTCTATTTTTGACCTTCTAAATATTCATCATTATAAAATACCTGAATTTCTAACTAAAAATTATTTAAGAAACTAGAATTTTCAGAAATGTTGTGGCTAGTGGGTTGTGGAGGCAGTTTTTTGTTTGTCTGTTTTTATTAAAATGCTGGTATCTTAAAAAAACCCAAACAAATCCCTTTCCTCTCCCTAAAAGACTTGGAAGCATATTCTAGTTACACCATGGCATTTAAATGGCATGATTTTCTGGGACTGGAAAAAATGTGGAAACTCTTCACCATCTTAGTTTAAAGGCAGATTTTAATACATAGTGTTAGGGTCAAAGTCTCTCTTGTGAATGTTACTTGTTTAATTGCAGATTTTGGATGTGGGGTGGCCTGATCTCCATGCTCCACCTCTTAATAAGGTGTGTACCATCTGCAAGGCTATGGAGTCATGGCTGAACAATGATGCTCAACATGTGGTGGTGATCCATTGCAGGGTAAGTGAGCTTTGTGTATTCATACTGCCTATAAGCTTGTATTAGTTTTTTAAAACTTTGTCCTTTATTCTTATTCATTTTAAAAAATAAAAAAAAAAGTTTGATCTGTTTTCAACGTTGGAAACAATGTACCAGATTTTCAGTTGATTTAAGTAAGGTCAAATCCACTGACCCTGCATGCCTGTTGCATATTGGTTTTTATAACTAAGGTTCTAGGCTTTGCTCTTGGACTAACATGCAGCGATGTTAGTTTGCTTCCTTCAAAGGTCAATGCTACTTCTGTGTGCATTCAGAAGCTTGAGATTTTTCCAGCTCAACAGCAAATTCTTGAGAAGCTCTTCATGTTTTATGGCATTCATGGTTTCTCAGATTCTTGAGAAGCTCTTCATGTTTTATGGCATTCATGGCTTTTGTTGCAGGATATGGATAAGCAACATATCACAGATCATCCCTTTAGAATGTCCTATAGTTGTTAGGAAATGAGGGCATTAAGTACCTCCTGGGTACTTCTCACAGGTTCTAACTACCAGTATCATTGCAGTGCCTTACAGCAAAGCTACCATTATGCAGTGTTACTTCCTCTTTTTACTGGCTCGCAATGAAGAGAAAGAGAAGCCTGTATTAAATACAGATAAAGTGAATTCAGAACTGAGTTGATAGCTGTACTGGTGACACTTGAGGCAAATCTGTCTCTATCACTGTCAGATTTTACTCCTTGAGGCAAATCTGTCTCTATCACTGTCAGATTTTACTCCCGAGTGAGGGTGGTAATGGGACCAAAACTTCTTTTCCAGTCAGATTGTATAGTCCCCAGTCCTGAATTGCTTACAGGCAGAATGCCGTGTTTGTATGAATCACTCTTCAATTTTTACTAGCTGCAGGACTGCAGCCAGGAGAATGGCCCATACATGAAGCAAAATAAAAGGGGGCAAGGTATTCCTAGGTATTTTATATACAAATTGGTAAAACATGTTGTTGATGAATGCCTTTTGGTAATGACTTTAAAGTTTCCAACTGCAAAGATAGATACAGCTACTTGTGTCAGGTGAGAGGCTGAAATTATTTTGAAATCTGAGAATTACTGCTTGGTAAATTGTACTGAGTTTATGTCATGTAAATTGTTTGATAAGATTTTGGAACATTTTTTAAATTATCCATAGAAAAATGAGTAGTAGTTGTTATAAATCCCAGGTGCTGGGGAGATAAAAATACCAAAACCATCAGAAAATCATATACTTTCCAAAACAGATATTTTAGAGCATTTCATGCCAGAAATTGCGACATTGTCTTGAATTATATCTGGAAGAAAGAGTAATATAAAATTACTATAGTGGATACAATGTTTCTACTGCTGTTCAAGATTATTATTTTTAAAATAGCTTCCTCTCAGTCAGTAGGACTGAGGCACGCACATAGAAATTCTACTGAGTGATTTTTACGTCGCTTGTCAGCCAGTTTGCATAGATGGACAAGCTCCTGCACATCGTTACCACCTTACCAACAACAGAGGAGATGCATGAGCAAAAGGACTCTCTGGCTCTTCTGTCTTAAAGTATTTTTTAGTATGAGTCTTACAGTAAGCCCTAATAATTTAATAAATTAAATACACTATCATTCCCTTTTTCCTAATACAGGGAGGCAAAGGAAGAATAGGTGTAGTCATATCATCATATATGCACTTCACCAATGTTTCTGCAAGGTAAGTTGTAAATAATGCATATTTTGTGTTCTTTGCAATTAAGGAAACATCAGAAAAACATGCCTTTTAGTTGTAGTACTGTTTGTTAGTTAAGGTTTGTCAGGTTTTCTTCTGAAAGGGTCTTGGAGCATGTCTTTAAACAGCCTGCTTTCATGAGTTTTCTTGTGGTCCTCCTTTCAGCAG
>NW_009733374.1:38459-67534 GCF_000703405.1 Apaloderma vittatum
CAGACTAGGTGACACCCTTAGGGCCCTTCTAATCTGAGATGCTTGATGACTCTGCCAGAAAATTGTCTAAAGGGTCTATCAAAATGAATAGAGAAATGTGAAATTAATTTTTATGTAAAGATATCATCTTTATTCTATTAAACGTATCTGTTTGGCACATTCATCAAGCTGTCTCTTTTCAGTCAGTGAGAAACTATTCCTAAAGTACTTAAGGAAAGCGATTAGAATATGGAATCCTTGTTGTCTCTTACAAATGTATTAAAATAAAAATGCAGTGTAAGGTTTATAGTTAAATCAAATTTGGTTCTGAATTCACACCAGTCAGTAACAGATACGATCTAATATGGTAGTGAATGAAGCCCTGAGACACTATAGGCTGATGTCAAATTACTCATGGATTTCAGTAAAACCAGCATCTTGGAAAATAATCTGTGTTCGCTCTGGTAAGCCTGATCAGTTGTAACTGTGGATTAAGAAATTAAATGCATTATACACACCGAGATATGGTGAAAAAGTAAGTGCATATGTTTTCAAGTAGTAATTGGAATAGCAGTTGCCACAAATTTATAAAGTTTTGTTGAGAATTATTTCAAGCAACAAAATGTGTCACGTGAGAATAGTACAATATTGTGTTGTGATCTCAGTGTTGCGATATTGTGTCATCTGTAAAGGTGTCACCTGGCTATGAATACATTTTTGTGATGCCATAACAGTACAACAACTGAATGTGATTATAAAGGCCAGTGATGAAAGGTGTCTTCTTTTATCACAAACAAATTCAGCATTCCTCCAGTAAGGTTGCAGTGGGGAGGGAGATTGGAAACTCTCCTTTATTTCTGGATATCTGTCAGCTTCTATCCAAACCTTATCTTTTCTGTGTAAGAATGAGGGTGGGGAATTTGCCCAGCTAGGGTTTGTATATTCCTGGCAATATCAAGACTTTTCAAAATAGTAAATGGCAACCTCATAGAAGCAGAAATCACTGCAGGTGGTGCTGTTGAGGGTGCCAGCTGCTGTGTCGGAAATGGTACTTGGAAGACTTTGAGGATTTACATCCTCAAAGGATGTAGGAAATTTATAGTTCCTAATTGTCTGTAAGCACATGCCAAAAACCTAGACATAGTGAAAAAGCTTTGTGATGCAAAGTTCTTTTGTTTGCACATTGTAAATGTCTTATTTTCTCATTTAGGAAGAAATAATGTGCTATCAAATTTAATGAACAGAGCTCTTTGTAATAGTTGGTAAAATGTGTTTTAACAAGTACTAGCAGTCCTTGGCCGGTTATGAGTGGGTTGACTAAATTCTGGATGGTAGCGTGGGTGAAGATGCATGAAGAAGAAGAGAGTTTTTGGGTCAAGGATATTCTAAGTGCACACTGTGTAGTCTTTAACGTCCATGCAGAAAAGGCATGAATTTACAGACTGATCCAGAACCCCATCAAGGTAGCCAGTAACATGATTAATTTTTGGAAAAGCTATAAATTTGATTTTTAGCCCGATATGCATATGTATACTTTGCATAATATTTTACATCAGAACTCATTTAGATTGAACTAGAAGTAGAATTCAAAATTTAAGATTCTAGAGTCTAATTATTTTGAAACTTCTGCTTTTTTAATGTCCTAATGATAATTAACACTGTCAGCTACAGCTCTTGGGAGACACGTTTTTATCTGGTATAGATACAGCAGAATCAGCATTGAGTGTTACTTGGCATATGTGATTAACAGCATTCTTACGGATTTTTGGCATTTCTGTTTCTTCTCTCTATACCCTCTTGCCTTCCTGTGCATAGATGCAGAAGACCCACATCAGAGCCATTCTGGAGAATTGAAGAAAATGTATATTTCTGAATATGTTGCTCCTTAATTGTGCATTTAAAGAGTTTGTGTTCCCGTTCGGTCCCTATGTCTTGCCTGATCTAGTCGAGAGGTGGCATCCCTGGCAGCAGGGAGGCTGGATTAAAATGATCTCTAAGGTCCCTTCCATCTTAGGCCATTCTATGATTCTATGATTCTATGATGTAATGCAAAGCATTTCTTTTTCAAAGACTGACAGTTTTATTTGAAATATTCTCTCACTTGATGGCTCAGGGCATGGGAAGCATAGAGAGAATGAATTATTTGACTACTTAAATGATCATCCAGCCTGGCATGTATTGTACTACAGTCAGAGCTAGGCAGTGGTTTGCATCTCCATAATGTTGCTACTTCTTTTTTAAGAGGACTATAAATTCATATTTTGCAGAGAGAACTACCCAGTGGCACTCTCAGAGAATTATAGCAAGTATCCTTCCTTTGCAGCTTAAGCGGCTTGGCTTTGCTGAAGTTTATTGCATTACAACTTTAACATACTCATGTTGGAAATATGCAATACAGTTAACTGAATAAAAGGAGTAGGTGCTTTGCCTCAGGAAGGAAACTACCTTAAGGTGTGGAGTGAGAAGGTGTCAGCAGAAAAAACATTCTTGTCTGGCCTGTAAGTGCCAGAGCTGGTAGTTAGGTGCTTCTTTCTATTCTTTTTCCTTCCAAAAATTTGGCATATTTCAAGCAGTAACCTTTTCAAGATAACCCTGAACTGGAATGATGTGGTATCTGTGTCTCTGTTTCAACAGTGCTGATCAGGCTCTAGACAGATTTGCTATGAAGAAATTCTTTGATGATAAAGTTTCAGCTTTAATGCAGCCATCCCAAAGAAGGTATTTGTTTTTAATTCATACCAATAAGAAATGTCATCACTGTATTCTGCTCCTATCCCTTTCTCCGTCCTGTGTTATGTGAAGGTTACTTCCACAAGATCCTCCAGTGATTCCTAAATTCTCAGCACTTTGTCTTATATTAGTATTCCTTGATGAGATCTCTTCTTCAGTTTCCGCATGTAGCCCAACATAGATAAGACCTTTTGTACCACACTCTGATCTATGTATGTTCTTATTGCATTGTTTATTAACAAAGAGATGCCTCAATCTATTTCTTGGTTGTTTCAAGATAACAATAAACAATAATGTATATGGGGCATGTGTTGATTAGTGTGTAATAAAGATCTTATTACCACTTGTTTGGAGGATTATACATCTGGCCCATGTACATGCTAGTAAGTGTTTGTCAAAACATACGTTCATTATTCATTCTTGACTATCAGGATGTCTTACCTGCAGGATTAAGGTTAAATTAGCACTCAAAGTTTGGAAGGTTCTAGGCTTTACTATTTACTCCATTTAGATGAGAGGTAATGAAAGATTCGGTACCAAAAGTGATTGATAACTGTCAGACAAGTAATTGTGATATAAGTGAATCTTCTTTTAGGAACATATGACATCAACTGGATTTGATTTGGTAAATACTGTTTGGTTTTGGTCTTAATCAGCATGTATACAATCAGTTTTTAGAAGCTATTTAAAGGATAATGCTTTGCTAGTAATTAACTAGAAAAATAAGTAGCAGCAATAAGCATATGGCAATTGGTTCTGTTAATCTCTAAATAAGAAAAAGTTTTCTGTTACTTCTTGAACCCTTTTGGTGAACTGCACAGCTCTTTTTCACCTGCAAAATACTAACACAGCATTCTAACTTTCCATAACTAGAAGTTTACTGACCTCATTTTTGTTCCTTCCAGTTTTATGCCTGCATATATGTGTATTGCATTTCAATAATAAGGATTTGAGAGTGGTGCCTACCAGACAGAGAAGTGTGAACCATAGGAGCAAAAGGAAATAGAGGTTCTTAATTTTCCCATCAAGAATCTTTATGCAGCTGGCGTGATAGCCAGGGACCCTCACAGCAGCCTCTGTGAGTTGTGCATCAGGGTGGTTTTTACCACCATATAGACAGGAAGCTTCAGTAGCTAGTGACTAAGGTGATCTATATGCAAACCCTAAAGCTAGAGATAAAATAGATATAAGTAGGTGGTATCTAGCTTTCCTACCCTCTTCAAGGACACCTGCTTAATTTTCTGGGGGCAGGGGGGAGAATTGTGAAAGTCTCAGAGACACTCCTGATTGATGGAATTACCATTTATGCTCAGCAGTAATGAAATTAAGCTTCCCTTACTGTCTTCCAGACACATGTGCACACAGGTACTTTAGAGTGTTACTCCCGATCAGAACAGAAGAGATTCTCCACACCATGTCTAAACTATTGTTCTCCCGAACCTAGCTTTTCCTTCCTTTGCCTGGCCTGTCAGTGGCTACTAATCATATTGCAGAGAAAACCCACCAACTGTTTACTATAGAGTGGGTAATTTTATAATCTTTTTGTGGATCACATTTTGATCAGTTAGTGGCCGGAATCACTGTTTAATGTGCTTCTTCTCTGAATCCATTCTTGGATAACTAATTAGTAATGTTCTTGTTAAAATTCAGTTGAGGTATAAATAGGTATAATTTAGGTGAATATCAAAATGATTAGATTTTAAAATATAGCCATTTTTGTATATCAGAACTTTTTATCCACTAATTTTTGTCCAGAAAAAAATAAACTATGGCCATTAAGTGCATCATTGCTGAAAATATCACTTAGCTTTTCCCCACTGCTAGCTGGATGCTGTAACAGTTATAAGAAAAGCAACTGTAGACCAGATCTCCTATCCTAAATCCATTTTGACAGTAGTTAAAATGGATATTTATTCTCAGATAAGCTGTTGAAGATTTGCCTGAATAAGAAGTGCAGATACAGACCCACTTAGTGACTGAGGAAAAGGCTGTGCGTGTTGTCTACCTGGACTTGAGTAAAGCCTTTGACACAATTTCTCACAGCATTCTCCTGGAAAAACTGACCACTCATGCCTTGGATGGACATACCCTTCACTGGGTGAAAAAATGGCTGGATGGCTGAGCTCAGAGTGGTGGTGAATGGAGTTAAATCCAGTGGCTGATCACAAGTGGTGTTCCACAGGGCTCAGTATTGGGCCAGTTGTGTTTAATATCTTTATCAGTTGTCTGGACAAGAGAATTCAGTGCACTCTCAGTAAGTTCACAGAAGACACCAAGTTGAGCAGGAGTGTTGATTGAGGGTCGGGAGGCCCTACCGAAGGATCTGGACAGGCTGATCAGTGGGCCAGGGCCACTTGTGTGAGGCTCAGCAAGGTCAAGTGCCGGGTCCTGCCCTGGGGTCACAGCAACCCTGTGCAATGCTACAGGGATGAGTGGCTTGAAAGCTTCTTGGCAGAAAAGTACCTGGGGATGCTGGTCAACAACCAGGTGAAGATGAGCCAGCAGTGTGCCCAGGTGGCAAAGAAGGCTGATAGCATCCTGATTTGTGTCGAAATTCTGTGTCCAGAGGGACTAGGGATGCGATTGTCCCCCTCTCACTGATGAGGCTGTACCTTGAATCCTATATTAAGTTTTGGGCCACTCAGTACCAAAGAAGACATTGAGGTGCTTGAGCACATCCGAAGAGCAACAGAAGTGGTCTAGAGAATGGGTCTAGAGAGTGAGTCTCGTGAGGAGCAGCTGTGGGAACTGGGGTTGTTTAGTCTGGAAAAAAGGAGGCTCAGGGACGACCTGATTCTGCTCTACAACTACCTGAAAAGGGGCTTATAGCGAGGTGGATGTTGGTCTCTTCTCCCATGTAACAGGTGATAGGATGAGAGGAAATGACCTCAAGTTGCACCAGGGAAGGTTTTGATTGGATATTGGGAAAAATTTCTTCACTGAAAAGGTTGTTAAACATTGGAACAGACTGCCCAGGGAAGTGATGGATTCATAATCCCTGGTGGTACTTAAAAGAAATGTAGACAAGGTGCTTAGTGACATGGTTTGATGGTGGACCTGACATCTCTAGGTTAATGGTTGGACTTGATGATTTTAAAGGTTTTTTCCAACTGAAATGATTCTATGATTCTATTACTTACTTTTAAACATTTCTCGTAAACATAAAGCATAAATCTTTAAACATGCTTTTCAAAAATACACTAATTACCTATAAGCCTCTTAAGTGCTCTGCCTTGAGAAAGATACTCAAAAATTCAGTGAAAATTTTGGAAAAATTAAAACCAAGTAGTTTTAGAGAGAAAATGTTCAGACTGAGAGGTCACTGACAAAATATTTTACCACATTGTTTTTTTTTGTGTAGGTACGACAACTTGTAACTTTGTGCTTCTCATGTACCAAATATTTTCAGAAGGACTGAAGGAGGAAACCAAAAATAAAGTTGTCTTTTTTTAGCATTTCAAAATAAAGTGAGCTTTACTAGCCTTCTGTCAAATAAAATCTATTTTAATCCACCACTATCCTCGTTCTGGGCTAGTCAAGCTGTTGTCACTGGCAGGATATCTTGAGTTGGGGTGTTACAAGGAGCATCAAGTAAGGGATCGGTTAATGAGAACTGTGTGTAAAGGGGGAAGAAGAGGTGATTTTCTTTTGTTCTACATTCCTGAGAATGAAGTGAAATGCAGGTCATGGCATAGAACAAAAAGGGACTCAAAGCCACTGCAAAAATTGAGAGTCTCATTTTGCTGGGTTATTTAAGGAGATAGGAGGAATTTATTAATACACTGCGGTGATGTTCACTTGCATGGATTTACTCATGAGCTTGTGACCAAACTAGGTTTCTATGGTAGTTTTCTTCTGTTTGGTAGTCAGTGAGATCACCTCTGATTTGTCATAATGCTAAGAATTCTGACAAAGGCACTTCCTGCTTTTTTTTTAATGAAGCATGCTTCACTGTAAATGGAGTGGGAACCATATCATGCTGCTGTGAAAGCTAGCTGAAGCCTTAGTTGCAACTAGAAATGTATACCAAAATGATTGACTTTTCTATGTATGCTAGTTATTTTCTTATTTAGAGTTGTGATGGAAATAACTAAAATAAAGAGATCAACAATAGCAATGGATTTACTGAAGTGGTAAATCAGTGTCTTTATTTTCTGAAGGTAATTCTTTTGGAGTTATGTGTAATATCACAATGCTATTCACTACCCATGGCCTAGAAATAATAATGTGTAAAGAATGAGTTTCCCTGATATGGTTGCATTACTGTTTTTATTTAATTTAGATAAACTTTGTAATTTTAGATACGTGCAATTCTTAAGTGGCCTTCTATCTGGATCTGTGAAAATGAATGCAACCCCTCTTTTCCTGCACTATGTTATTCTTCATGACATCCCAAGCTTTGATGCTGGGGGAGGTAAGTTACCTAACTTTTCCTATTCTAGTGGAGGTTCGAAGTCTTGTTTCATTCTGGAGCTTTCTAGAAAGGCTACATGAATCTCAAAGTAGAGTTGATGCTCCTTGGTATCAGTCCCAATATTCCCAGTAAAAGAAGCAGAAGAGAAACATCCTAAGAGTAAAAACTACAGCAGGTAAAATAGAATTCTTGTCCTTTGTTATATGAAGAGTTGATTCTATTCATGTCTGCTTAGTTTCTGAACAGATGTGATCCCAGTCCCTGCAAAAAGCCAAGAGCCTGGACAGGTTTCACAGTCATTTCTTCCTTGTTTAGGAATTAAACATAATCATAAATATAATGTCTTTTCTGGTTGGCATTGGATTTTCTCTAGAAAAGCCATTTGGATGCGGTGTGCTTCTAAGGTGATCTGCTAAAATAATTTGCTTTAAAACTAAAATGCTAAAGTGAGATGCTATGCTAAAGCATATTAAAGGAGTATATAATGTATTTATATCATTTGAGAGCTAAATAACGCCTGTTTTTTTAAATGTTGTAAGCATGATTTTGCAGCGCTTCACTGTCGTTTAGTCTGTTTTTATTTCTAAAATAACTATTTCAATGAAGACAAGGTGTTGTTTCTTGTAGCAAAAAATTTAAAGTACTTCATGGTTTTGCAAGAAAAATGTAGATCAAATATTTTGAAAATGCTTTTTATTTTGTTTTGGAGTTTGGATTTTGTTTTGTTTTATTTTGGCCATACTCGTTCTTCCATTAATAATTTTGTTTTCCTGCAGAAAAAGTGGGAAGACAGACATTTAATGTGGAGTAATGTGTTCCCTCTTTCTTTCCTTACCATAATCCTTTAAAATTTCTTTCTTCCCACTTCAGAACTAGTCTGAAGATCAGGGAAAAGTGACTCTTTCATAAAATGTAATAAAATACATTTTTGGAGAAAATTAATTTGTCAAAGCCGATTTTGGTTTGAAGAGTATTTTGACAATCCACTTCTGCGCTGCTTCGCTCGGTCTGGATGTGCATGAAGCTTCCCAGTTTTAATATTCAGATATAGGATATATATATACAAAACAGTCTTTTTCTGTTGACTTCTTTTCAGCTTGCCGGCCTTTTTTGAAGTTATACCAAGCTATGCAACCAGTTTATACATCTGGAATATAGTAAGTCATAAACATTTTCCATTACGTTTGAATCCAGATTTTAATTCTCGTAATTGTAGAATTACATAGTCTTTTGTTTGTTTGTTTTGGTTGTTTAAACCAAACCATTTTTCTTTTCCCTCCTGTTAAGTAGCATAGGGCCAGAAAATCAAAGCCGAATCTGCATTGCTATAGACCCTGCCCAGCTTTTGAAGGGAGATATTATGGTAAGTTACTTGTATGTGATGAAAATCCAGTACTGTGGCATTTGGTTTATAGTCTCTGATGTGTTTTGCATTCTTTTAAAAAAATAAATTGACCAAATGGTTGCAGACATACTACAAAATAGTTAATTAGGTTATTAAGTTAATTTGATCATAATCCTTGAGATCTGTAGGAATCAAAATTCCTATAAAACTCGGTCTAGGAGGTTTTTACGAGCCAAAACAATTGCTCTCAACATTCCCATTTCATAACATCACCAAGTATAGTAAGGCCTATATCCCTCTTTTCGTTATGAAAATTGCTTTGGGGAGTATTTGTAACTTGCCATTAAAGTAACCTTTCCTGTAACTTGGCAGGCAGCATACACAATTGTAAAACTATATGATGTAAAGAAAATACGTAGCTAATTCTGAATTATTTTGGGACTCAAAAAGGTGTGATACCAAATAAAAGATTTGTGATTCTACAAGAACATGCAGTATTTAGAAAGCAGTTTATACGTGCTAAGCTCCTGTGTGCAAAGTGTAACTATGGTTGAATTGCAGCACTATCATTTTAAATCTCCTTTGTCACTTGGTTGTCACACACAATTATGCACAGAGCAAGTGAAGAAAGTTGCTGTGCCTTTCAGTTTGGTAAACTAAGAGAACAGAAGGAGATGTGGAATGAATGGGGGGAGGAAGTACTGACTTACGGTATTCCTGGTCTGTTGCTAGTAAGTTTTCAAATGCTTTTCTATTTTATGTGCTGCTTTGAGAAACGCTGGACCTCAGCATAAGGGATCCTTAGTAACAAATTTTTTTTAACCTTCTCTTTTTTTTTTTCCTTTGAAATAATCTTTTTTTATGGTCCTTCTTCCTTCTCTATTCCTACTTTCCCTCTCTGTTCAGCTTAGTGTATTTTTCTTTTTCTTTCACTGAAAAATGGAGAAACAATTTTTAAATAGACTGTTATGGATTAGCATACTCTGGAGCTTTGGGACGGTTTCAAATTCAGGAAGATGTGTTGCTCATCAGAGGACTGTGAGCGCCTAAAGAAATGGAATAGATCACAAAAGAAATCAGTCTAAGACAATTTTGGTATCTTTCAAATGTGTGTCTGCAGTGAAAAAGGAGCTCATAGATTTTCAATAATGCTTGCATCAATGTAGAAGACATTAGCTTCATTAATCCCATGGTTATTATTTGATGTAATTCTTCTGATCAAGCGAGGATCTTACTCAGCATGGCAGCATTACCCAAACAAAGAATTCACTTCAGTTTTGAATATTTTTTTTTTAGTATGTTTAAGCAAAAATATTAGTGGTTTCAGGAAACAGAAAAATCTATAGGATGCTCCACCTCCAACTCCTAAAGGTTTAGCAGCTTGAAATGCATGGGTTAAAAAAAACCCCACGCAAATGAGGCTTGCTTCTTTTAGATTTAGAGAATTTGTTAACACAGTGTGAATAGTACGCGGTGATACAGCACAGCCACAACTATCAAAAAGCTGCACTGACGTCTGTAAATGCATATAGGTATTTCTCAACATTGCATTAATTCTTGAATATGATATCAGAAGGTAGTGAAGTCTAAGTTAAACTTAGACTTCATTGAAAGATTATGTATACTGAGCACTAAAAGGTATTTTCAGTACCCTGTGTATAGGTGTACACTGTTACTGATTTTAAAAGACCAGATTTTCATGAATAGTTACAAATCTATATAAGTTATTTGGGATATACCAAGTTAAAATTATTCAAGGCTGTTACTTTGAACTAGAAAGTAGAAGGAAGCAGGAACTAGGTAGTTCTCTGAACTGACACAGTTTTTTATAAACGTGATTATGTAAGACAGTAGATTCTGAGTAAATCAAGCAACTATGCAAAGCTAATGCTCTTGACAATTTGGAGGATAAAACATATTGTTTGGGTATTTAGTCTTCTGCATCTTTCATGTATGATCCATATGTAAAAATAATGTTATTATTTACAGAGCTAAAGATATTGATGTAACACAAAACTGTTGAGGAATCTATATAACCTTAAAGAAGCTCTTAAGTGTTTTCAAGCTTCTCTGCTCGCATAGTATGATTAAATAGAATTATCCCATTTACTTTCAGACTGATTATTCATTTTGGAACAGTTTATTCTAATATCTCTCATCAGGGGCTCTCTTAATCCCCTTTCTAGCTATTTTCCACTTCTGGTCAAACTTTCTGTTTTCATCTTTTATAATGGTGTTTTGCTTTTGCATAAAGTTGCTGGGCATAGTGGAGAGTGTTTATTTATTCTTGAATCAAGCAGTCTCTTTCTCCTACTTTGTAATTTAAGGGAATGCATTAGGGCCATAGTTCTAGCAAAATGATGCTGATAGTTGTACTGGACTAAAAGGAAACAGATCCCTTCAAAAGCCAGGAGTTTGTACACTATGTTAATTAAAATACTATTTTACCTACTATGCCTTATGAGATTCTTTTATGAAAAACAAAGAAACAAATAACCCCAAATCCCTGCTTCCAGATAAAAATAACGCTTACTTCCATAAGGAATCTCCCAGCCTTTAGAAAGAATTTGGTGTGTGGTTTGCATACAGAATACCTGAATAAAACATATGGTATATGGGCTGAAATATTTCAGAAATTGTCCGATGTGCTATGCATATGGACAGCACTGATTAGCTTTTGGAATTTAAGGTGTCATGGGATTATTATAATGAAGGATAAAGAGCAACTGTTTACTTTTCACTTATTCAGTATTTTCAGTCTTAGAACACTTTTCCCAGCCTGTCTTAAAAAGGGTGATTTTTGTTGTCTTTTTAATGCATTTCAGTAGCATCTGCTATATCATGAAACCCTGGTATCACCAAGGTAATATCATAAAATTTTTAGTCCTGTGACTAAGTTTGTCCAAATTTTTATATATTTCTGGAAGAATGCTGAGTGATTTTGTATTACAGTTCACTCAGAGAATTAGTAGGTAAAATATCCATAGGCCTAGTCTGCAGGAAGGTGGTGTTAGTGAGTAAGTGTACTGTGTTCACCTTCAACTGCTAAAATTCATACTAGATGTTATTTTTACAGAGTTCTGTATTGTTTTAGCCAAGCTGTCAAAGCTGCTGGCAGCTTCCCACAGCAGCATAAAACAAGATCCTATCCATCACTCGAGTAGGTTTTTTAAAAAGTGCTAAAATAGATGTAATCAACTTGTAAGCTTGCTTCTAAAAACTCTGCATATTTTTCAGTTATTTTGAAAAGAGTGTGCTGTAATTCAGTTTTACATTAATTTTGTACCATGAAGAAGTGTGGATACAAGTCAGCATTCCAACATTGTACTGGCAGATATTGTGATTCTGAATCATAATCTACTGATTGGTGACTGATAGTGATGAAAATAATAATTACTATTTTTACATATGCAGAAATATGTTGCCTTGGGCCTGCATAATTTTAAAGGATTGAATAACACATACCCTGCTTGTTACAACATCAGGAGTGTCTGCAGTAAATTATGCTGTGGGTGCTTTCCTTAGCTACTAATGCATGCATACACGTTTGTTCAGATTTGTAAGAAATTACTTCCTGACAAGTTTCTCTCTCTCTTTTTCTAGCTGAAATGTTATCACAAAAAATACCGGTCACTTACTCGGGATGTGATTTTTCGCCTTCAGTTTCACACCGGAGCTATTCAGGGACATGGCCTGGTGTTTGGCAAAGAGGATTTGGACAGTGCCAACAAGGGTACCTGCCTTCTGTAGCCAGCTGGATGCATATATGTGCGGGGTTGCATGTGTGTGCCTGTACATGTGATGATCGTCTTCAGGACCTGTTTTTGAGGGATTCTTGGGTTTTTTCTATCCCTCTTCTTAGGGAAAAGGAGACTGCTTTTTGTTAGTTGACTCATAGCATGTAACACAGGTAAACCTCTAATGAGAAGGAAAGCTCTCCAGATGAATTAACTTGTTGAAATAATTCAGATATTCCTACAGAGTCCTTATTGTCTCTTCACACATTTTTAATAAAAACAGACATTTGTTTAAAATGGTGAGTCTATTAGTCACCATTACAGGAAATAAGATTAACTTTTTTGGCTGATGAAAGCAGTCACAGGGTCTGATAATGTTTTTGTGAGCTAACCTGCCTAGGTATGGAGATCTTCTAATATTCTTCAGAATATCAAAAAATGGATGCAGAGTTTTCAGACACGTTTGAAAATGTATTGTGCTACTCTTTTTATCTTTGAAATTCCTATTTCAGTTTCATTTTTATATTTATATGCAGAATTGTAACTCCCTCACCCTATGTTACTAGCAAACTGAAATCAAACATGTTTTCCTGCAGTACATGGCCACACAGAAGTTTTGTGGTCAAATATTGCAGTTTTGGCAATATAAAGAACCATTTTAGTTTAATCCTGGGCATGTTTTCCTTTAAAAGCCAAAGCTGTCTAGAGGGGTTTGGGAACTCCACATGTCCTCCTGTTTTGACTGTTCTCAGAGGTAAATAAAATTCCAACTGACACTCACATTGTCTTTTCTGGAGAATGTGTGGGGGCAAGGAATGTGGCTCTTTGAGAAGCAAATCACTAAACTGCAAGTGAGAAGGGAAGAATGAGAGTATGTGTATTAATAGCTATAGAGAATCCTGATTTCTGAGTGCCTTGGAACTGCTTTCCTGGGAACTGCTTTCCTGAGAGATACCTTGGTGAAATATTATCTTTTGTTTTCAGATGACCGTTTTCCTGATTATGGCAAAGTGGAATTAGTGTTTTCAGGGACTCCAGAGAAAATTCAAGGTGAGCGTACAGAAGTGGTGCTTAGTTTGAAAACAAAACACATTGAATTGTGTATTCATTTTAAAAAAACCTTTTTTCATCTTTTATTCTACTTCTTTTGTAGAAGATCTGAAATTCAGCTATATTGTTAAAATATATAACGTAGTTACTGGTTTAAATTGGAAGAATTTAATGAAGACTCTGTATTTACATCAGCACAGGACTGATTGGATTTTGTTTTAAAACTATACCAGATGACTATACCTGATGACTAGTAGAGAATATTTGTTTATCTGCGTAAAACATGCATAGTATACGTAGCTTGGCCCAGCGTAAGTGACAGTAGTGGCCTAATTCCATAGGCTTTTTCGATGTTGTCATAACTGATTATTTACAGTGGTGGAGTTTGAACTGTCTTCAGTTTAGCATAGAGATAATTTTGCTGGGAAAGCTTCTGCTCTGAAGTTGCCTTGTGAGTTATATATCTTGTATAACTCCAGAATTCTTTTGTAATACAGAAGAGATCATAAAAGAGCATAGATAATTGTGACCTGCAATAAGAACTTAAAATCATGCTTTATGTTGGAGTTTAATTCGGTTAATAGATGCATTCTTACTCATTTTATGTTGTACCAAAAAGTACAGATTCTGTTTGAGACTTAAGAAAGACAATGAGGTGCTGGAGCAGGTCCAGAGGAGGGTAAAGAAGCTGGTGAAGGGTCTCAAGAACAAGTCTTATGAAGAGTGGCTGAGGGATTTGGGGTTGTTTAGTCTGAAGAAGAGGAAGCTGAGGAGAGTCTGTATTGCTCATCTACAAGTGCCTGAAAGCAGGTTGTAGAGAGGTGAACATCTGTCTCTTCTCACAAGTTACAACAGAAGAGGAAATGGCCTCAAGTTACACCGGGAGACGTTTAGGTTAGACATTAGGAAAAACTTGCACATTGAAAGGGTTATCAAAGACTGGAACAGGCCACCCAGGGAAGCGGTTGAATCACCATCCTTGGATGTGTGTAGAAGCTGTCTGGATGTAGTGCTCAGGGACATGGGCTAGAAGAGGGCCTGATAGAGTTAGATAACAGTTGGACTTGATGATCTTAAAAGTCTTCTCCAACTAAAATGATTTTATGATTGACTGTCTTGTACACATTCCCATTCAGTGTCATGTGAATTGCAAGTTGTCTTTTTTTTCCCACCAATTTGATCACTTAAAAACTTGTAGTAGCAGCCAGTAAGAACTTGGATTCTGTCCAGCTGAACATAAAGATCTTACTTAGCCTGCTTTATACATACATTTGTCTCACTGGTTCTAAACATTTCTGGATAGTAAATACTTGAAGAGAGGCAAGCTGACATGTCTGAAAAACAATCATATTTTTTTCAAATCTCCTTTTTTTAGATGGCAAATCAGAAGTGTGTTTTTTAGCAGACTTCAAGCTGTTGGAAAGTAAGGTTCTAAGTAATAGGAAATTTTTATTCAGTTGCTACCTGAGTGATTAACTGGCTGGGAAGAAGAGTTCACCTATTTATTTACAATTTCTGCAAAATGACCATTCGACATCTGAAAATATTATAAAATCATAGAATAACTGCAGAGTATTCCTAGTCCATCCTCCTGCTGAGAGCAGGGTCATATGTGAGATAGGACCAGGTTGCCGATAGTTTTGTCCAGTCAAATCTTGAAATTCTCCGCGGATGGAGACTTCACAACCTCAGTGGTTAGAGTGGGCTGTTCTAATGTCTAACTGGCCTCACGGTGGATTTATTTTTTCCCTTATATTGATTCTGAACTTCTCTGGATTAAATTTATGTCTGTTAGTTTTTGCCTTTCTGACTTGCTCCCACCTGTCTCTGTCTCCTCCATAGTCTTTGAGGGGCTGCTGTCAGGTACTACTAAAGACCATCTCATCTCCAGGCTTAAAAGGCCCTGGTCCCTTAGCTTTTCCTCACAGCCCTTCAGTCCTGACCATGATGGTTGCTCTCCCCTGAACTTGCTTCACTTTATTCACATCTTTCTTCTGCTGTGTAGCTGGAAACTGGACACAGTATTCTAGAAAATAACTGACTGTGATAGAGTTTTTAAAAAGGAATGCGCTTGCCAAGAAGCTGAGACACCTAAATATTTAGGTAACAAACCTCATAAATCTGCCTTGTAATAAATGTCATCATGGAAATTCTCCACATATGGCTATTTTCTGCCTGCATGTAAGGAGTTAGGACCAGAGCATTCTTGTCGTAATTTTAACTATCCTTATTCTGAAAGTCACAGCATGTACATAACACACTTCTGCTTTAAAACAATTTACATTAGGACTTGCTTCTCCAGACGCAGCTGAAGAGTTGATAATTTAGAATTTCTTTGTTCCCTAATCTAGATAGAGGAGCAAAGGCAGAAAGCTGATTTGATTTGTATCAGTGTCAAAGCCAAGTCCAAGGTCACGATTTCTTGATGCCTTGATACCTAAATTCCTCATGGCATACATTTAAAAGCTGAATTATCTTATGCCTCATTAGGGGCACAAAATCATGCGTTACTGCTGAAATTCCAGATATATTTGGCAGGACATACTTAAGCTCAGTCAAATACTGATGGCAAGCCTCCCAGTTTCAGGTTCTGCCAGGAAGCTGGAGAATGGATGAAATAGCATAGTTGGCAACTTGAGGGAACTGGGAGGGACACAGAGTGTCAGTTTTCAGCTCTCCATATTCATTTTTTGTGATAAGTTGCACTGCTATCAGAAAGATAATCTTTAACAAAGTCTTATTTTATACTTTCTTTAGTACCATCTCTTTATAGATAGCTGTGGTTTAATTCTGAAGAGCTATTTGTTTCATTGTGCCTGCCTACAGGGCTGGGTGGATAATCTGTGTTAGTTGTGTTTAGGGGCTGATCCATGTTATCATAGCTATATCACAATTAAGAAGCTCAAGATAAAATTCTCTGAATTAAACTTTTTTTATGAATTAAACTCTTTTTAGATGGTTTATATAACCTTTCTTTCCTAATTGCTGCTTCGTACATTTCAGAATATGGTATTGCCGTCTGGGGAGCAAACTTCTGTCAGAAGGCCACATACATATGTGTGTGTATCTCATTACAAAAATGGCTATAATAGTTTTTGATCTCGAACAGATGTTTATTTTTTAGGATGTGAACACCTTCAGAATGAGCATGGAGTGATAGTTGATTACAGTACCTCAGACCCACTAGTTCGCTGGGATTCCTATGAAAATATGAGTCCTGATGGGGAAGGTGAGTGAAAAAAACCATGAAACCAAAGCAAAACTTTTTGCAACTGTGCCAGAGCGTTTGAAAGGGAGGCGGGAGAGCTCATTTGCTCGAACCTAATGTCACTTCACTCATGTGTTACATAACTACCCTTCCCTATTTAGGTTTTGTTAATGTACTGAATTGGACTAAGACACAACTAGCTTGTACGAGTTACCTTATTATTTGTAAATTTGCTTTTTTTGTTTTGTTGTTGTTGTCATAAAGCTTCTAGTTTGAATCCTAATACAGAATTTCAATAATAAAATAATACGGTCAGTTTGTAGCCTTCAGTACTTACTGTGTTATCGGGAGTGTTGCAGGAGGTGTCTTGGTTTGTATAGTTATGGATAAACAAACAGCTAAGGATGTATTTGCATATTTCCCTTCATATTTCCGTCACCTGTTTCTGAATTGCCCTTTTATTTCTTAGATTTTTCTTCCATAATGTGCTGAAGATGAAAGCATCCAGTAGCTGCCTTTAGATTCTGACTCCAGTGTGAATGCTTTTGTGATGCTTTGCTTGAGAGAATATTGTGCTTTTAATGGATAAAGCTTTCCTGTAAGGAAATGTGTGTCTGCACACATTAGTGTACATGCAAGCCTGACATTGTTGCAAGTGAAAACATCAGAGAAGGTATTGAATGGATGCCAAAGTTCTTGTTTTTATGACTCTCCTGTTATGAAATGAGAAGTATAGCTAGGCTATGTAATTAGCCACTCTAGGCTCTGTTTCCATTGATTTTTCTAATCTGAGTTCATCATTAACCATCTAACGACTACGCTGGTGAAGGCTTTAGGGGCAGAAGCTTGACTTTTTCCACTGCGTCAGGGGTATTTCCTAATCCACAGCAGACTCCAGTCTGCAGAAAGCTAGGGGAGAACAGAGAGGGAGAAGAGAACAGTCAGTTGGAACTGTTACATGGGACAGGTAGAGCACTCTGTGGGGAATCATCAGAAGTTGTATAGTTGGATAAGACTGTGCAGTATCTTTTAGAAGGAGTAACATCGAAGACACTGGATCTTGGCTGAAGAAGATGTCTCAGTTTCTACCCAGGCTCTTTCCATATCATTTGCTTCCTTTTTTACCCCTTATCTTCTTCCCTCTCCCTTGTATATCCATAGCACTCAGAGAGCAGTGAATTGATGTGAAATATTTTTTAATTGCTAAGGTTGATTGGATAGATGGATTTCACTATCCTGTCCTCATGTGTTGTATTGTAGGTACAGAAAATTGCAAGCAAAGACAAATCTGCAGGCAGCACCCTGCTGGAAGATACAGAACTGTATGCTGCCCATGTATTGTAGAAGACTTGATCATAGATCATAAGTATGATTAGCTTGTTTTCCTGATGTTCGGAAGACATATAGTGCCACTTAATAGGCTTTTATGGGTAATTTGTGTGCGTGATATGTTTTTTGATTACCTGATAGACATGATGTGTATGATGTGTTAGCATAGATATTGTGCATAGGTTTATTATGCATCTGCAGAGAAATCACTAGAGCTGAAGCTAGAGAATATACTGTAGGAACATGGGTTCTATCCAGATACTCTTTTTCTCAAGCAAACATGTAGGAGGCAGCATGTTACCCTACGATGCTCAGCAACCAAATTGCAGGTAGAGCATTTGTCTCTGCATAGGCTGGGCAAAAGATTGAGAGGGCCTAAAGCAGATGTAGAGAGGACAGTTAGATTTTTCTCTTAAGATCGCTATTCAGCACAAATGTAAGCTTAGCCTGCTGTTTTAGGTGAACACAGTTTGCTTAGGTCTTCTGTTACGTAAGATTTATAAACACTTGGACAGCCTTCACTTATGGTTTGTCACAGTATTTCAGTAATGTGCTTTTGCATTAAAAGATGTGTTGAGTAGTAGTTTTCACCACCGGGGAGAGACCACTAACAGGAGACGCTGATATCACTACCATAAAGGGAGCAAAGTCTTAGAGTCCGAAGCCTTTAGCTAATCCTGAAGGCAGAGAATATTTTTGTACTCAGGAAAGATTAAGGCACAAGATGGCACGCATGTGAAAGTCTACATAACAGTGGTGGCATGTTTAAGATGCAGGGATGTCGCATACAGAGTGCTTGTTTCAAGTCTACTCCATGTTTAGTTAAACTATCGTTACCGGGGAACTGGTCTTCACAGTTTTACTTGTACCCGTTTTCCCACAGGAATTTCAATAGGAATAATATGAGATGTGTGACAGGTCATTCCTGTATTACAGTTATATACCTTTTTGTTCATTTCAAAAACGTATGCCCAGGAAATTCCAGATCAAGATGGCCAGAGCTTTGTGAAATGAACAGGATTTGCTTTGTAGATGGTATCTGTGGAATGGCTATTTCCAAGATGATATGTTAAAATGGAAATTTAGAAGTGAACAAAAAAGTATTTCTCTTTTGAAATCCTACACCCATTTGGCCTTGTTACCCAGAAGACAAAACATGAATGGACATGATAAAAGAAAAATGTACTCAAAATATCTTCATTTGTTGGCATGATACAGTACTGCAGACAAAAGCAATTGCCTTTCAAATGATCCTGAACCCTTTGATGGTTGTGTATATTTATGTTGAATATAGCCAGGCTTTGGACAGATTGCTGTCTGGATTTAGTTCCTTATCCCTCATTCTTAACTGTATAGGAATTTTGACAATGGGTAAACAATAAATTATTGGAACTTCTTCTCATGAATACTGTTTCTCTTAAGATCACTTGAGAAGTGTCTCTTACATATTACACTAATGGTCCTCTATAATAGCCTGAAGATTTTATTGAGTTTCTAATTCAAAGTTTGTATCAAATTTCCTCTTCCTCATATAGTACGTTAACACAGAGATTTCTGTTACGCTGATTTAAAAGCTTGCAGTCAAACATAGGATTTGGAACCACAGGAAGGTTTTCCTACTGTCATGTAGAAGTCTGAGATAGCTGCCATTGGTTTCCTTGTGGTTTTAAAGTCATGGTACTCATTGAGTTTTGTGTGTGTTTTGTGAGACAGAAGGAACTGAAATGACTTTTGCTCTTGCTGAAGACTTCTTTTTTTCCTTGCCTTAAGGCATCACATGCTATACAATAGATTTGTGTAGATTTAAGATACACTTCGCTGTCTGTCTTCCTTGTGATTACTAAGGTCATATGCATCATCTTTATGTTTAGGCAAATCTGAGGGTTGAGATTGTTCATGGTGATATTCTGGGATTAGTTGGAAGTGATGGACTAAACTAATGTGGGTTTAGTAGCTATTGTTATAATTAAAAACTAGTAAAACCAATTAGTGCTTATAATTATGGTATTTGGGGCAGGAAGAGGTGGAGTTAGGGATAAATGAGGATGAAGTATTTTGTATGGGAACAGAAAGTTGAAAGAAGCAAGTAATTCTTTCCTCTCTCCTACTCCCTGAAAAACTTTTCATATGCTTTACCCTCAGTAACATTTTGTCTCTCTCTCTCAAATACCAAATGAGAACTAGTTTTGAAAAAAGCCCTCCCACACACCAGAGAGAAGAGATAAATGGAAAAGGTTGTACTTGTCTTTTGTTCAGGGTGTTTTTTCTAAGTTTTCAGTGATAATTTTCAGGATTATTACTTGACATAGGGAGTAAGAGATACTGTTGCTGAACAGTAACACTTAACACTTCTGCTGAAAATGCAAGCCTCCTTTTGGATAGGAATCATCAGTTTGTGTGGAACACAGCATCAGATCCTGGTACAAGCCTTGGCTCTAAGATGTTATGAAAATAAAATCAGAGATATTAAAATAAAACTGTATTTCCAAAGAGCAGAAGCTCATTTTGATAGAGAAGGTGAATAACTGGAAGGTGACTGCTGCTGTTCTTTTTGCAGTATGACTGCTTTATCTCAGGTTTAAGTATCTTGAACCATGCTAAGATTATTCTAGAGATAGAATGAATCTACCGTGAACAACTGTTTTAAGACAGTGGCTGTGGAATGTGTGTGACTGGGATGATATATTGCCATTTGTGTATGCAGCATTAAGTTAATTGAGATACAGGATTTTTATTTTTCAGTTTCTTTATTTATTTTTTATTTTAATAAAGGAAACTGGTAAGCATCAAAGGTTAGAGTTGGCCATACTGTTTGTTTTAGCTTGACTGATTTCAGAGGATTGGCAACAGAAATGCTGCTGGTTCTTGTTCAGAGTTGCATTTTAAGACATTTCATTTACTTTAACAACCACTGAATCCCTTTGTACTCTTTTGTCTGTCAGCTCTACAATCTATGGAAGGAAGAGAACAGGCACATGTTAGAAACTGCTAAAAATGACTAGACAGAGACTTTCAGTAAGTCTCTACAAAGCAGGAACTCAAGTAGCTTTTTCAACAGAACCTTGCAGTTTTTTTCCTAACAAAATGGATTTGCTTGCTTAGCAGTGCTTGTTAGAAAAGAAACAACTTTGGAAGCAAAAGGATGTTTTTAATTGATGCCAAATAGGGTAGAGCTGGGTGAATCCAAATTCCTTTATCTCCAGAGTGTTGCTTTGCAAATTTTCTAGCCTTTTGTAAATGTAATCAATGCCAATTAGTCAAAAATTTCCAAATATGTATAAACTGTTTTGCTCCTGCTCTTTTCATAAAGGAAAGTATCTGAGAAGTGTCTCCAGGTAGGCAGTAACCAACATTCTGGTATGAACCAATGTCATGTGATTAGATGGGATGTTTGACTTCTATTTTTCCTCTTCAACACAAAGTAAATACCTATTCAATAGGGAGGTGCCCTCTCATGTAGTTAAACACTTGTTTTCCCAGAGGGCCCCTTCACTATTGCAAAACTCAAGGGTTGAGGCAAAACTGCTTGGCTTTGGTACCTTAACAGGAACGCAGATGCTTACCAAAGAAAACAGCAGGTTTTGATGCCCTTACTGGTGAGTGAAGCCGATGATAAATTGGTAGTGAATAAATGGTAATTCCAGCTTTTAGTCACCAGCTGGATGCAGTATTCTGTGAGACAAAGAGAGATTTGTTAGAAAGTAGGGATGAAAAGGTGTCCTGCAACAACTTCCTCTCTTTCTATTTTACTATGAAAATAGAAATTCGTATAGAAAATAGAAAACTTTGCTCTATAAAATGCTGCTAGCTTGAAACAGTATCTGAAATGCCTTTGAGTGCCTGCCTTTAATTGATTTTCTCTGAGAAAATGTGTGTCTTCTGTTTCATGAAGTTTTGTGTGTTCTTTTTTATATATATATAAAAAAATCTGGTTAGCCTTCTTAATCATGAGGCTGACAATGAGCTGGAGATAAATTAATATAAAATAGTTTCTTTTGTAGGTCAGCAATATTGAATGTAAACGTAGGATTACATGGTTTCATTTCTATTGTGTGGCAATAGGTAATTCTCTCATGGTTTTGAGTTTGGTTTGTTTTGTTGTTTTGGGGTTTTTTTGTTGGGTTCAGTGTGTTTTCGGGGGTTTTTTTGTGGGGGGAGTGGGAGAGGGCGTCAGTTGTTCACCAAAAAAAAGAGTTTTAGCTTTTTGGATAGGTCAGTTAGGAGCTGACACTTAAGTACACTCATGGGCCAGAATTTCAAAGGATAATGCTGATTCGAAGTGACTTTTTTTGGCTCATTTTTAAAGAATATCTCTTAAGATATACCGAACACAATTTTGAGAGTCTTGAGTGTTTACTTAAGTGCTAAATTCCAGAACTTGGTTTGTCAAATTCTATTTAAAAATACTTTTTTCAACTTTTACCCAAACCCGTAAGCATATTGATAAGGCAGCATATGAGGTGAGGAATTATGTCCACTTTAATCAGTGCACTGGGACACTGATTTTGCTAGGTACCATTTGTTGGTTCTGCTGAGTTTAAATGTAGCTCAAATAAAAACAAGAGAATCCAAAATGCTGAATGCCAAAGAGGTATGGTTATACCTAAGAAAAACATTGAAAATCTTATGTCTGAAAACAAGAACAGATTATAAGCATAGTTCTCTAGGCACTTACTCTAGGGCCCTAGTTTTTCTGTTAGCATCTTGCCTCTGGCTGCCTGTACTTCCCTTTCTCTTTACTATGAATTCCTTTGCCTTTAATTCTTTGTCAGCTCTTACTTACATATTCTCCTGTAGCTTCTCTGCCTTTCATTCTGTGAAGGCACACTTGCCTCCACACCCCCCCAGTATCAATGTCTGTAACAGTGCACAGCTTCTTTGAAGCACAGGTTGCACATGTCAAATACTTTCAAAGCTACTGCAGAGACAATTACTTGCTTTAAAAAAAAATGCATTTTAATGTCCTCCTGTTCATTTCTGCCCTGTCTCAGTAATAGGCAGTGTTGTTATCCTATTCACTATAGCCCATTGTCAAAAGCTTCTAGACCCAAAGACCACGGGGTGAAATTGGAGTTGTTTAATAGATGTTTATAGTAGTTTATGGTACATTCGGGTATCTTTTGCTGTTCTTTTTATAAGACTGTGCAAAAGAGATTTCTCTTCACACAGAAGTATTCAGACAGTAGAAACTCGGAGGAAGGTAACACATGACTAGCAAGCATTCTCTCTTTCCCATATATTTTACGTATTGCCCATGAACCATTATCTCGGGGATTTATCAGAAGAAGGATTACGGTTGCTTCATGGAAGCCTAAAAAACCCAAGAAATTCCAACCATGTTCATGCTGAATTCCATCTTTTATTTTGTAAGTCTTTCCAGAGATTTGCCATTTGGGGATTATCATGAATTCAATGTCATGAATCATGAGTTCATTCATTCACGTGCATTCGTTTAAGAGACAGCATGACCTCTTGCATTGTGTGCTCATGGCACCATGAATGATGATGCTCTTTGCTCACACTGGTTACTGGAGTGAACACTCACATAAAAACCATGATACACAAGGTGGATCAATGTAGGTGTGCTTGGGTGCAGGAACAGAGAGAGGACTTAATTGCTTCTCTTTTTCATCTTAGGAAGTCACAGAACAAAAAGCACCGAATCCCAATTTGTACTAAGGCATTTTCATAGAATTATAGAATCATAGAATAGTTTCAGCTGGAAGAGACCATGAAGATCATGGAGTCCAGCCATTGTCCCAGCCCTATCAACCTACTAAACTATGTCCCCCAATGCAACATCTACCTGTCTCTTAACCACCTCCCTGGGCAGCCTGTTCCAATGGCTGACAAACCTTTCAGTAGAGAAATTCTTCCTAAAATCTAACCTGAACCTCCCCTGGTGCAATTTAAACCCATTTCCTCTCGTCCTGTCTCTCTCCACTAGGGAGAATAGACCAACTCCTGCCTCTCTACAGCCTCCCTTCAGGTAGTTGTAGGAAGCAATGAGGTCTCCCCTCAATCTCCTCTTCTTTAGGCTAAACAACCCCAGATCCCTCAGCCTTTCCTCATACGACTTGTGTTCTGAGCCCTTTACCAGCTTGGTAGCCCACCTCTGTACCCTCTCCAGCACCTCAATGTCCCTCCTGTAGTGAGGAGCCCAAAACTGGATGGAGTACTCAAGGTGAGGCCTCGCCAAAGCTGAGTAGAGGGGCGTGATCTCCTCCCTACTCCTGCTGACTACACCATTCCTTATACAGGCCAGGATGCTGTTGGCCTTCTTGGCCACCTGGGCACACTGCTGGCTCACGTTCAGCCGGCCATCTATTAACACTCCCAAATCCTTCTCTGCCTGCCAGCTCTCCAGCCACTCCTCCCCAAGCCTGTAGCAGTGCTGGGGATTGTTGTGGCCAAAGTGCAAGACCCGACATTTGGCCTTATTGAATTTCATTGAGTTGGCCTTGGCCCAGTGATCCAGTCTGTCCAGATCCCTCTGGAGAGCCTCCTTACCCTCAAGCAGATCGACGCTTCCACCCAGCCTGGTGTCATCTGCAAACTTACTGAGGGTGCACTCCATCCCCTCATCCAAATCATTAATAAAGATGTTAAACAGCAGTACTGAGCCCTGGGGGACACCACTTGTGACGGATTGCCAGCTGGATTTGACTCCATTGACCACAACTCTCTGGGCCCGGCCATCCAACCAGTTTTTCCACCCAGCGAAGCATATGTCTGTCCAAGACAAGAGCAGTTAATTTCTCTAGGAGAATGCTGTGGGCCACTGTGTCGAATGCCTTACTAAAGTCAAGATAAATAACATCCACAGCCTTTCCTTTATCCAGCATAGATAGTCACCCAGTCATAGAAGGAGATCAGGTTTGTTAAACAGGACCTGCCCTTCATAAACCCATGCTGACTGGGTCTGATCACCTGGTTGTCCTGCATGTGCTGCATAATGGAACTCAGCGTGATCTGCTCCATCAGCTTCCCTGGGACTGAAGTCAAGCTGACAGGCCTATAATTTCCCAGATCATCCTTCTTTCCCTTCTTATAGATGGGTGTTATATTTGCTATCTTCCAGTTAGCTGGGACCTCTGCAGTCAGCCAGGACTGCTGATAAATGAAGGAGAGTGACCTGGTGAACGCCCCCGTCAGCTCTTTCAGAATTCTAGGATGAATCCAATCTGGCCCCATAGATTTATGGATGTCGACGTGTAGGATTTTGGTTGGTTTCTTCCAGTTAAGCTTTCAGTCGCCAATACTGCCAAACTAATTTTACTGCCAAGCAAGTAAGTTTTTACAGGGGGGAAAAAAAAAGATAATTCAATACCTATACCGTCATGAAGGTTATTTTTCCTTGTCTAATCAAACTAAGGAGGTGGGATGCCCTATTGCCTTCATAAGAGAGAGGAAGTTCAGGAAGCAGATGCAGGGAAGGAACACACACGTGCGGCAGAGGTTTGCCTTTCAGAACTCTTTATTCAACTTAGGCCGTTAAACAGGTTATAAGGTTGGGTGAAGACGTTTCTCCTGTGGTATCTGTACATGGAAGGTGATATTGATTTGGACATTAGTGTTTAAATTAACAATCGGGTTGTTCTGACTGTTCTTGGGTTTGGGTATAATTACTGCCAATTTTGCTGGTACTTTAACATCATGCACCTTGCCTTTTTTGGGTGCCTCTGTCCTCCTGGTCCTGCTTCAGGGTTTCAGCTAGCCACTACAACACTCCCTTCATAGGAAGACTAACCATCTTTCTCTCCTCATTGGCAAACATGTTCTCTTAATTAGAAAGGCCTGATGAGTTTCTGCTTACAGCTTGTACAAAGTGTTTTGTTTTGTTATGGAGGTGTTTTAGTCAGGAAGGCTTGGTGCTATGGGTGCTGGGTTTTTGAAGGGAGGTTCTTCCAGCAAATTGGGCATGCATTACTTTTGGGATTATCCTGGAACTGTCCATGTTATTGAAAGTCTGGCCTGCTGGTTAATGAAATATAGGTGTTAGTTTTTGCTATTAAATACATATAGCAGGTATGGAATAGCTGAGGAATCTTCCTGGAAAGGTTTCTGCAGCAAGCACCTTCTGCTAATAGTGGTTCTCTTTAGTGAACCACAGAAAGATTAATGTAGAGAGTTGTTTTTTTTCTCTGTTGCATGTGTTTCCAAAGTTTTGTTAATACTTGCACAACCACTTTGTATATATGCTGCTGTTTTTTTTCTTGGCTGTGGAAAAGAGCAGGATGAAAGACTAGCTCTCCTGAGTCTCGGAATTTCTGATTTCAGTGTCTCATTTTTAAGAGCTACCTGCTATATTTGACAGTCTGGACAGAATTAAGCGTACCACTCTATAAGTGTCCTTTTAGCACTATAAGTCACAGGCACTTCTGATAGTGAAACGTGGTTGAATAAATTCCTCCAAACCATGAAAAAATACGTTTTTTTTTAAAGTGACTAACAACAGAATTTTAGCTGCACCAGTAAAAGTTCAGCCTTTAGTGCAGTTAACTGCAGTATTTTGCTAGTTTTTCAGTGATGCCTGGTAGTTGCAGTGAAGCTTTGTTAAGGATAGTAAACAAGTTTACTAATCAATCCCAGAAAGCTGTCCTGAGAATCTCTACCTCTGCTCTAGCAGTTTCACTTGTTAAGTGCTTATCTATGATCTCTTCTATTTAAGACTTAATCTCTTTGCAAAGATTTGCATGAACCTTGGGGTAAACTGCTGATCAAAACGGGGAAGTTGAGAGATGTGGCAGATTTCAGGTCTGCCTGCGTAGGTCTGCCTCTTCTAGATTCTGCTTTCAGACACGGACAGTATCTGAATGCTGAGAAAGAGCAGCTAGTTCAAACTCCTTCCAGACTGAACAGAAGGAGGCAACTTCCAGTAAGCAGTGGGGAATCAATTTTATCAGAACCCAGGCCTGCTTCTTATTGTGGACATCTTCCCTCCAACTGTATAAGCAAAAGTTGCATTATTAGAGCACTCTTATCTTGTTCTCTCTATTTCTGAAGTCAGTAAATATATGTTGCCTGCTGAAAGAGCATGTCTTTTTTTCTTACTAGGCACAGGTGGGAACACTGTGGCGTAATCACAGAATTATTTAGTTTGGAAAAACCTCCATCTGTGCAGTTTTTGAGATGACCCTGAACACTGAGCTGTCTCATGTAGTACGGGTTAGACTATATCCCCAGATTCTTCATGTTTTATATTGTTTCTCTATCATATTCTGGACCTTTAAGAATGTTTCCTAATCGCTTTCCCATTTAAGAGACTTGCTAAACTTCTGAAGCTCATCTTGCATTCCTGGTGTCAAGTTACTCCTTGTGCTCCTTTTAGTAAATACACATAAAATATATTTGTAGGAAGAACTTTTGTCTAAGTTATATAGGCATTATCAGAAATTTTCCACCAAAAATACTTAATTCATTATGTTAGTGTATGCTTGTAGATCACATGTAGATCATCTTCAAATACTCTTTTTTGAGAAAGGAAAATACTATAATTATCATATAAGGCTACTGTATATTACTTATACTATTGTTCTAATGTGTGAAAATAAGCCACCAGTCTCTTGAGTCCCAGTGCAAAACCCTCTAAGTTTAATTAGTAATTTAAGAAATCAAAGAGCTCTGCTAAATGTATCTGTGCCTTAGCTTCTCTTTCCCATATATGGACTTGTTTAGAAACACCTGAAGAACAGTTCGTTGAAAGCACCATAGAGTGGTGGAGTGATATTAGTAATAATGATAATACTGTTAAATTACATGTTCCGTACTGAACAAAGAGAGTGAATTATGGCGATGATTTAGCCCTTTTAAGACCTTTTCTTTTTTTACTGTGGTTCTGTACAGTTTTCAGCAATCGTGTAGAGTCAGCAGTGTTCTGCTGCTGCTTCACATTTAATGACCTTAACTAATTTTTACTGAAGACTAACAATGCATTTACCATATGAGGAAAATCTGAGAGAGCTGCATCTGTATAGCCTGGGGAAGAGGAGGCTTAGGGGGGATTTCATCAATGCTTATAAATGTCTAACTCTTCTCAGTGGTGTCCAGTGACAGGACAAGGGGCGATGCTCACAAACTGGAAAACAGGAGGTTCAACCTAAACATAAGGAAATACTTCTTTACCTTGAGGGTAACAGAGCACTGGAACAAGTTGCCCAGAGAGGTTGTGGAGACTTTCAAAACCTGCCTGGACATGTTCCTGTGTGATCTACTCTAGGGCATCCTGCTCTGGCAGGGGCATTGGACTAGATATTCTTTAGAACTCCCTTCTCTTCCCTACCATTCTGTGATAATAAGAGAAAAGCCATGGCTCAAGGTGATTGTGCTGTTCCAGCTGTAAGGAAGAATTACTGTGATTTCTAAACCTCAGTGTTTGGAGCACACATTTGCAAATCAGTGGAGTGTTGCTGAAGATGGGCTTTGTTTTTGGAATGAATAAAAGGAAATAGTATCATGTAGCTCAGTGACTTTGTAATGCCCTTAAACTTTGGTCAGTGTTTGGTACTTGTGGCTATGTTTCTGTACCCTGGCATTTTTGTTATTCTTCTGCTGATTATCCAAGCACAAGTTAGCTCAAGCTAAGTTTATGCTTAAATTACTTTTTTTTTTTTTGTAGAAGTAGAATCAAAGTGACACAATAGTAGTCCCTGAATATGGAGTTGCAGTAATAACTGTATCGGTCTGTTCTTTGTACTTTGCATCATGGCACAAGTATTATTTTTCTTTGATCCCAGATGGGCAAAAGTGTGGCAGTATATTACAGTGGTATTCCAAGGGTGACTCTGTGTTTGCTGGCTCTGCCTGTGTTCCATGCTCTCTGGACATCAGCCAGCCTCTAGTCCAGAAGCTGTGCTTTGTGAAGCAGCTTTTTCTTACTTTAGAGTACGGGTAATAACAGTAAGTACAATTATGATCCTTTGGAATTACTGGGAAATATACATTAGCATATGCACAGCATAAAGATTCTGTAGGGTCTTGGAAGCCCTCTCCTTTGGTTCTCGAAAGATTTAAGGACCTCATGTGAGCCTTAGAGTTCTTCTTGTTAGCATTTTGTTAGCAGCAACTCCTTCAGTTGGTTTCTTTTCGCTTTTTTTTAGTGTGATACATGACTTGTTTTATTCAGCCTCCTTTATTTTTCTGTTAGAGTCAGGGACCTGAGAAACATAACAAAACAAACATCTTCCCAATCACTTAACTACTACTATTTTGTGTTGGAAAATGAATTCTTTAAAAGAGAGTACATATGTGAACTTCAACATTTGCTTGGATGTCTTGGATAAT
>NW_009733374.1:67565-69607 GCF_000703405.1 Apaloderma vittatum
AGGAAACCATGGTATAAGATGACTTCATACCTTTTTCCTTTCTTTCTGGTCCATTCTCTTATCCTCAAATTATAATTCTCTAAAAACTCTAAAAATGTATTAAAGGATTAACAAATGAATGTTTATGAACCAGTAATTGATTTTGCAGCCTTGGACCAGTTTACCAAATCAGGACCTAGGTTTCCAAATCATAGGAAGCACCATGATTGGGCAGTGCAAAGGCCTAAGATGATAGGGTTTCACAGTGTTGATTCTTATCTTCTTCCCAAAACTTTTGATCAGTTTGTTGTGGTCAGGTTTTTTGCATGACACTTCTCTGCCACTCTGCACCAGACCAGGTATCACCTGTATTCCCAACAGTATAAAAACTTTGAAGAGGTGTATATTGTAACCTAGCTTACACAACTTAAATGTACCATACCTGAACTAGAACAGACTGGCACACCCAGTATTCTGACAGTCCTCAGATGTGGCAATGTGCACACAGCCAAAGTTACCCAAAGTGTGATGGGTCCTAGAAAGCCAGGAACTAATATGAGAGGAAGCATCAGCAAAACAGGTTGAGTGATACGGTTTGAGAACAACTTTCTAAATACATCCATGTATAGTTTAACCTGTAGTTATACAGGATATCCTTGAGTATCCAAAGCATTCTTGCCATGATTGTATGGAGCGTCACGAAGGCTTCATTGAGAACAACAAAATTTCAGCAGCATGATGATCTGTCAGAATGAATCTGTTGCAGGTAAATTATCCACAGGCTAAGTCAATTTGTGCAGAGCTGCTGTTACGTTTTCCAGATTTCTTCTGGTAATCTAGCTAGTGCAGGTGTCAGTGTTGAGTCAGTCTGCGTTCAAGCATGCTGAGTGCTACTGATCCAAGGTCAGCAGTGTGCACGTGTAATGCACGCTTATGGAGGAGCAGTAAAGGCCTGTAGTTGAAGCAAGGAATAGAGTTGGGTTTCTTTCCTTACAAAGAACCAGAACGCATCTTAAGTGTGGCTCATCCATTTCATTGGGAGTTTTGAATATACCTTTTTGTTCCTTTTTGTATCTTTGAGGCAGATTGCTGGAAGTCTCCAGTTCACAAGCAATTCTGCATCATCCCAGAGAGTCTATTCTCTTGTTTTGGTAAAGTGCTGCTGGCATAGCTTGTCTTGTGTGGTTTGTGTCTTAGCAGAGTCTCCTGACTGATTGCATGTGCAGGCATTTACTGATTTGCACACTTGAAAAGTGTGTACTTTCTGAATTAGGTTTGAACTTTTAAATGTTTTATAAGCAGTGATCAGGTAGATGTATTTTGTGCATGCACAAGCCACTTTTATCCTTTATTCAACTGAAGTCATTAAAGTTTTGACAGTCTGTGAAATAGAGAATTAATGTTGTGTAGGGGCATTGCTGTCTGTTGGCGATGCATGAGTACATTTGTAATAATGTCTAGAGTGAAAGTTTGTGGGCTGCCATGTGGTGAGATACAGCGTTATTAAAGGAGGAACTAAAGCTCACTCACCCTAGTTTGAGCTGATTCATTCCAGACACAGAGCAGAAAGCAAAGCCGGGAGGCGGGGGGGGTACGTTACAATCTTGAGAGCCGTAGCTTTTACATAAAAATGTTACCATTTCAGGACTTTCAGAAAGTTTTTCGTACCTGAGAACTCCAGTAATATACACATTCTTGAAGGTGTGAATGAGAGCGATTATTCAGTGTGGAGGAACAGCATTTTCTAAAAGCTCTTTGTGTTAGGAAAAAGATGTCAAAAGCAAGCAATCAAAAGTATGTGGTTAAATAATCTGGGAGCTGAAGCTCACAGCTTCATCTGGATATTGAAACAGACTGAGAAAGGCACCACTGTAAGGAAATATCTTATGGACTAAATTACCTTTTCGGCCAACACATTTCCACTCCTCCTTGGCTCCAGGAGTTCAGGTTTCATTGAACTTGATTGTCCCCTCAGGCTCCTCCCTCGTGTTTACGTTTTCATTTGCTTTTTCTGGCTGATACAAGTCTCATGCTTATTTAGCAAGACCATTTACCTCCAGGAG
>NW_009733374.1:69626-105477 GCF_000703405.1 Apaloderma vittatum
GAATAGAGAAATTTCTCGCCTTTTTGAAATGGGGTGTTTGCCCTGTCTTTCCTCTGTGCAGGGTTTTGCTTAGAGTATACTAGTAGTTTTAAATGAGGCAATGATTGACTATTACAGAACGTTCCTGATCGTGCCTAGTAAAGAGGTAAGCAGCTTTGTTGTGATTCAAGAGTTGGAAATACAAACCACATGTATTTCTGTATGGATTTTATAGGAATTATATGAAAAGATTTTGCAGGGAATGTGGACCTGAGTTTGTAAGGGGGAAAGGAAAAGACGAGCACACGTAAAAAGATTTAACTTTGAAGGAATGCAGCTCTGGACTTGTCCAGGTTTGCCTGAAGGTAGAAATATTTATTTATGAGGCTGAAAAAAATAATCCAGAACTTTTGTAATGTTTCCTGCTTCAACATGAACAAGGGTACAGTGTGCAAAGGTTTATGTATTTGCAGCCTTCTCTTTATTCAGGTGGACTGGGTCAGAACGCTCTTGCTGAATTTGTGGTATATGTGTTTACCTAGCTGGCTTGCATTTGTGTATGTATATGTGTTCACAACTGAATGATCAGAGGGTGAGGACAAGTCAAAAGACTGAGAGAATGAAACCTCTTTTTAACTCCCAAGCCTGCCTTTGGGTATTTGGATTTCAAGGAGGGAAGTACCAGGGAACACAGACTTGGAAGGAAGCCACCGAACTTGGTACGTGTTGGTATTTCAGCTCCTGATTTTTATATGTTGCTCTTTGTGTATTCAGTATGGGAGTGAAAATACGCACATATACCCTTTGCTCTCAGGCTTTAATTTATAAGAGAGACCCTGATATTGGGGGAGTGGGGGGGGGGGGGGTAATTTGGATTTACTATGGGGATTCTGTCACGTTTCAGCATGGGCAGTTCAGGGAATTGGAACAGCTTCTGGGAAGAGAGGTCAGACTGAAAGAAAGTGGGCCCCTTCGTTTTAGTTAACCAAATTCCAGCATTACTTAGGACTCCACTGTTTTGAATTTCCCTTGGTTTTTTCTCAGCTGTGTTACTCCTGCATTTTACAGTGTTGCTTCCTTGGAAAAAATGAGAACAGGGATTGAATTGTGCATTGTCAAATGCCTCTGCAGTACCATTACTTTACAAAGCGCATAGAATAAAGTTTTGCACAGCTAGTACATTTTCTTATTTTCTTGAATCAAAAATGTTCACTGCCTATAATCATAGCTTCACTTTTGCGTTTAAGTTGGTTATCAGTTTTTAGGGAAAACATAGATGAGGATCAGAGTAAAGTGAAGTCTGAAAGACTTAGTGCAGAGTTAACAAAAATTATGATTTAGAAAAAGGTAGAATATTAAATTAAAGTTTATGTAATGTAAGGAAAACAACATACATACGTAGTTTATATGTACATATTTTATAGAGACAGCTTATGTATAAAAGGGTTATATATATTCTATATGTATATACACAAATAAAAATCTAAATCTTGTATTTCATAGAATCATGGAATGGCCTAGGCTGGAAGGGACCTTAGAGATCATCTAGTCCAACCTCCCTGTCATGGGCAGGGACGCCTCTCAACTAGATCATGATACTCAAGGCTCCATCCAACTTGGCCTTGAACCCCTCCAGGGAGGGGACAGCCACAACATCTCTGGGCAATTTATTCCAAAGTCTTGCCACCCTTGTACTGAAGAATTTCTTCCTAAGGTCCAATCTGAATCTATTCTCCTTCCACTTAAAGCCATTTCCACATGTCCTATCAGTGGACACTCTTGTAAAAAGTCCCTCCCCAGCCTTCCTGTAGGTTCCCTTCAGGTATTGGAAGGCAGCTATTAGGTCCCACTGAAGACTTCTCTTTTCCAGACTGAACAATCCCAGCTCCCGCAGCCTGTCCTCATAGCAGAGGTGCTCCAGCCCCTGGATCATCCTTGTGGCCCTCCTCTGAACACACTCCAGCAGATCCCCGTCCCTCTTACGGTGGGGGCACCAAAACTGGACACAGTATTCGAGGTGGGGTCAATTTCTTATGATTAAGTGCACGTACTCTACTATGATATCATTGAATGTTTGGAGATAAATTTGTTGTGCTTGTTTGCATTTAAAAAGAGTCATATCTACGTATTCCCTGGCTTACTCTGGTTCATAAGCACATTGCAGGCTGCCCAGTATAGCATCTGGGTAAACCCACTGACATATACATGTGCTCAATAAAATCTGACTTTATCAACAGAGTGTGATACCACATATTTAATTCCACCTTGGTAGAAATGCTGTATTTCAAAATAAAATTGTGGGGTTTTGCCTCATACAGCATTTCCTATTCCTTTTAAACCCAGTTAGGAGGGGAAAAATTCTAAGCAGAGTTGATTTTTTACCTCATCTAAGTTCTGTTCTTTTCACTGAACTTTCAGTGACAAACCTTATGCAAGTCTAAGGTAAAACTAAATTGCTAATGCTGTTCAACATCACACAGCAGAGTTTTTAAAAAATCTCCACAGAGTAATTACATGTAAGTGCTTTTCATAGCTAAATTAAACAAACAAAGAAGAAAGAAAACAAAAAGTAAAATCCAAGAATGCTTTCCCACAACTGTGCAAATTTGAAAATACTTTAAATTTGTTTTGTGCAATGTCCATTGTGTTTTCGTGATCAGAAGCTGTGAGTTTAAATATCCAGACTGCTCAGGAGCAACTTCATTTCTGTTTAGCTCTGAGTTTCCTTCTTTCTCATCTGTTTATAATGCAGAATCCTAATTTTCTGGTGAATATTTGAAGATTCTAAAAAGGCAGCCGCCTTCTAGAGCGAGATAGTCTAGTTACAAGTAAATTTATTTATCTTTTAGTGACAGATGTTTCCTCATGGAGTCTAGTAAAGTATGGCATTCATCTTTAAGTTCACAGCGAAAGTCTGTAGGTCCCAGACATTTCTGTTTCTCACTTAATTTGTAGACAGATAACATAATATAACTCCTCAAGTTCTAGGATGGTTATCAAAAGTAGCATCTATTAGGCTCACCATCCTACTTGTGAGCGGTATGACCTCTGTTTGGGGAGACACTGCTTTGAGAAATGGCCTTAGGGTTTTTTGAAGCTTGGCAGTGGAGCAAATGTTTAGATAGCGATATTCAAGTAGAATGTCTAGATTGCGCGCTTAACGATGATATTTCCATGTGCAGCTTAAATGCCTATTTTATGTAGCCAGGTGCTCACTTTAAATGTTCAGTGCAGGGCTGGGAATCCTGGTAAAATGTTTGCTAATTTAGTAGAGTTCTTGATTCTCTTCTCATGTATATGCATTTGCTTCCAATTTAGATAATTTATATTTATTAGATAATAATGCAGGGTGTATAAAATACTTGAGTGGTTACTGTCTCTCATTGTGAAGTTCTTACTAAGTGGTGTACCTTGGCTTGCTGTCTTGGTTATGAACATAGTTAGACTGATGCTGAATAGGATAGTACTCATGTCCACAGCTGTTCAGGCTTTTTAATCCACTGGCATTCCACATACTGTCAATGTTGAGGTAACAAGTGAGACATCAAATGCCACAGAACCTAGTTGTCAGTTTTACAGTGCCAAAATATTTCACCGAGATGTTAGTATGCAGGCACCATCCCCTCTGCTGTGGCATTCATTTCTGACAGGGCTATGTGATTCATTAGCGCATGGAGTAATTGGGAAGCCCAGACAGCTCAGTCATCGGGTTGCTTAAACAAAGTGATTCTAGTCATCTTAGGAGAATCTCAAATTTCAGAGATTTTATTTTTATCCAGAACCATACTGTAGCAAAAACATGTTTTACTACTGCTGAAGCTTCAGATCACATTTACTGAGTTTCTCCATAAAAATGGGGTGTTTCAAGATACAGATTAATGAACATGTACAGGCTGATGTGGGTAAACTTTCCTTTCCTGGTCATGGACCTTTCAGTCTAAGTTTGTGTTGGGCCATCCTGAACCAAACCCTAGGAGAAGTTCTAGAAAGACTCTTGTTCCTAGTAGTTATCCTTTATCAGTCAGACTTCTAATAAGTACAGATGCAATTCTTCACTGTAGTAGAAATCTCTACTTTTAAGTATTTTTGAAAGGTCTGTTTGCAAAAAAGACATTTTCATTCATGTATATAACAGGTTAGGGGAGAGAGCAATTCCTCTAGCAATTTTTCTTTTCCTTTAATCTGCTTTACTTGTCTAAAACATTCTTGTACCCTTTCTTGACATTTACCTGTTAATACTACCTATTCAGCAAACATGAAATGTTTGTAATCTCTTCTTAGTGTTCACTATAAACTATAGCTCAGATTAAAACTGGAATTTGAGTAGTAATTAATTAAATGTCTTAGCCAGCAATGAGAGTTCAAATCAGCCCTTTAACTTCTATGTTTATCAGAAAAAGACGCTTTTAAATTTACCTAAAAGACATCTCGGAATCCTTGTAGTTTAAGTCCAGCCTTTTTTACTGACATGTAAATGCAGTATGAAAAGGAGTAGTCTTTAAGAAATGTAAATTAATCAAAATTTACAAAAAAACCAAACTCAAAGCAAAACCCCAACAAGCTTCTGAATATTGTAAGATTATCATAGACAAATCGAAGTCCAATGGAAAGAAGCATCTGAGTGCTCTAATTTACATACTTAATAGGTAAACAGCAAACAAGTCATAAGCAACCAAAACCTCATCTTCTGCTGAAAGCTATTTTCATATTTATACCTAATGGTGCTAATTCTTAAGATCATTAAAAATACATTGAGGAATTAATTTTGCACATTTCCCAATTTGTGTGGTACAAAGATACGGTACAGGTGTTTAAAAACCCCAAACCAACAACTTTCTGAAGAAGCTTTCTTTGTTTCAAATGGAAACAAAGGAGAGATAAATAGTTCTTGAGATTTATAATCCACCTATGTTACTGTAGGTTTGTTGTTTGTATTTCATCGTTTGTATTTCATTGCTTTTTTATTTTTCTCTGAAATGAAATGGCATTATTTCAAGTAGAGATGCTGCTGGTAAGCTGAATTTAAGTCTGTTCTACGGAATGCAAGCTGTACATATGATTTGCAGTTTCTCATCATTCCCAACAACATGCAGAATAAATTCAATAGTTTTGTGTTACTGGAAGAAATGTACTGTGCAGGATTATATCTGAACCTTACAGACAGCACATATGCAAGGCCCTTGGGTCAGCAGTCCGTTGGCGGTCTGTCCATATTCTTGTGTGCACTGCTTTTGCTGTGCTTGGGTGGCACTGCATGATGGTACAAGGTGGGCTAATGGAGGAAGATGTACACAGGTTTGTCATTGTTTCCTCTACCTGAGGATTTGACAGATTTTTGTATGTAACATTTCTGTACGGTGAACCAAATCAACAGGCTGGAACATTGCATCTAATGTGAGGTATTTATGGCTGACTAGCATGTTTGAAGGATTTACAGCACTGTACCTGGTTTGGGGTAAGCGGAAAGTCAGACAGGAAGATTTCTTAATGGTTCAAGTGTGCTAGTCCTTTATTTATGTAACTGGTCCAGTTCAGACCTGTTCAAGTGTCCAGATATTCAACAATTTGAAACAAAGCAGTTTTATTTTTCTTTCTCTCTTTTCCCTTTCCTTTTTTTCTTTTTCTTTTTTCCTTTTCCTTGTTTTTCAACTCAAAACTAGGCATACAGAAAAGAAAAAAACCCACAATTGTTACTCATAGTGGTTTGGCAGTTTTAGTTTTTGCAATTTATTGTGGTAACTGTATTAAGTAATTCCACGTGAAGTGGAAAAAGTGTGCTTCGTTGTCCTGGCAGTAGTGAGAGCTTATGAGAAATCACAGTGTGAAAGAGGTTGAGAAATTGTCAGTTGGCTGTACTTTACTTATTATTTTCATAAATATTTTTTTTAAACATCTGTATGCATATTGTATAGCTACTCACACATACGTGACTTTCAGCCTCATGCATAGCAGCTCTTTTTACCATGGGATTTACACATCATAAACTTCATCAAACTTCTACAAAATTCTACAGCGAGGGGAATTGCTTTCTTTTTTCCCTAAACCGATGACATATTCTGAAAAAGAGTGTTCTGGTCTTTCGCATGTGCTTTTTTTAAAATGAACATCAGGCAAGTTATATAGTACGTAGTCCTTAAAACATTAAAACTTGTCCTTCAAATAGTAGCTAAAATCTACTGAAACTATCATATAATCTCCAGTGTAAGTATTTAACTGATGGAAACTTGGCAATGTTTTCCATAAAGGCTTTTTCCAACCAGACCACTTTTCTTGTCATTATAAACTGATTAATTCATTGTGGGTACAATTTCTGAATAATGCCTTTTCTAAAATATTACTGTCTAGAAAAGCTTCCTCATTCTGAAGCTTCAGGATCATGATGCCATTTTAAGTGTATTTTGAAAATGTGTGGTAGAGTTGATGTTGAAATGCATTGGACTCTCAGTGACTCTTGAGATTCTGAAACTACCACAGCTGTAGACTAGGCTGTTGGCTACTTTTGACAAAACACTGAATGTTCCTAAATTGTAATGGTCTAATTTTCGTATTAAACAATTCTCGAAGCATAGGTAGAAAAGTTGCTCAGAAAGTTCTACTTAATGTGGATGTTTTGATAAATGACTGTTAAATCCTTTGAAAATAGAACCACTCACTCTGCTTTCTTGTCTTGTTGGACAGTAGAAATATTTACTTCTCAAGCTTTTCATAAGGAACAGAATTAATTGTGTTCATTTTCAGCACTAGGTAAGAGCCCAGGAGCTGTACTCCACCCCAGGTTGGCGTAACCTGTGTGTTATGTGTGGGAATTGGGCAAACAAGTCCAATAAAGCATCATAACCTTTATGAAGTGACACCACTGGTGTCTCCCACTGCTTCATTTCTGCTCCTCTAAGAAGCCCTGACAGGCAGAGGTAGAAAAAAGTGGCTTGGGTAAAACAATCTGAATTCAAATGAACTGCTGAGCTTTTAAAATGCTTCAGAGATAAACAGCTGTATTCAGTGTTCTTTGATTTTATCCGTTGCCGGTGGTGGCTGCATTGAAATAACGTGAAAGAGATTATTCTAATAGTAGCATTTTTCACTCAAATGGATTTTTAACTTCCTCATTGTATATAAAAGCATCTGTTCAAGCTTGTGTGTTTTTCTGAGAAGCAAAAAGGTATTTTTAGACAACTTCAATTACCCAGTTTCTATGTATTTTGAATTTGTTATTGTTGAGTATATATTTTATGTGATTCCTGTTAGCAGTAAATCACAATATCTAAGATACTATGTATGTGATAAAACATCTAGAGATATGTACATATGAGAAATAACAAGGCTGAGATTTTAGTCTATAACTTGTGATTCTCTTGACTTTCTACTGTATAATTTGCATTAATTTGTTGTTGTTTATTGGAGAGATATAATTAAGATGGACTCATGGCTGCAACATGAAAAAAAAATCAAGACTTTCAATATAATTTCCAAAAATTTCAAAAATCAGTTTTAAATATCGAGAAAATAAATTCTATCAATATTTTGCCTTTAGGAAAAAAGAAGCAGGAGGATTCATACAGACATTCTCTAACGTCTCCTTGACATTATAGACCAAGGAGCAGAAATGGATCCTAGTGACAGCTCTGGGATCGAAACCCAGTGTAGTCACTTCAGTGAAGCCCTCCACTTGAATTCATTCTATCTGTAAGAAAATAAAAGTTGGTTCACCTTGTTCTTCTGTGCATAGCTGACATCAGTGAAGCGTGCTAGGTTGTTCTCATGCAACTGAAAGCAGCAGTTTGTCTGTTCTCAGCACCCAGCCTTCATAAACTTAGTAGATGTGTTTTCCTGCAATATCCTTGTATTTCTAAAGATGTTTTAAATATAAAGTTCTAGCTCGTATTTATTATGTATGGTTATTCATAAACTTCAGTTGAATGAGTACCTGATAGATCAATAATAAAGTTAGATTCTTCTCATCATTGATCACGAAGGTGACCTCACTTACTGAAACTGAAATGTGAAATGCATATTAGATCCTCCACCCATGTGTAGAAATTTCATAGTCTTAACATTTCCTCATGCATGCCTTTGTGAAGAGGCCGTACATATATTCCAGGGACAGCAGCTCTGATTGCGAGCCTTTTTTTTCGCTTGTACTGCCAAGAAAAGGGAGTAAATGTAGTTAAACCATCAAGTAGAAATGGATGAACTGGTTATTGCATCATACGTGTTCAAGGCAAGCATTGCTGCTCTCAATGGAATGCATGATAAATGCCTTTCAAATGTTTAACACTATAATACTGTAATTCTTCAATTTAGTATGAAGAGTTTGTGGACCCATAAACATGTGATCAGAACAGCATAGAAAGAGAGAACTGTATTTGACCTTGAGTTATGAATGGCATTTTTCCATCAAGAAAACTTCTACAAATTGTGATGTAAAATGACAGAAGATAATGCCATTGGTTGATGCTCTATTGGTAGAGCCAATTTAGTTTTGCAGCAATAATGCCATTAGTATTGGTAGTAGTTCTGTTGTGTGGTGTAACACCAGTGAAAGCCCTTATATGATGCCTTGTCCTTTTCTCTCCCTTGTTACTTGTCTCTCCACAGTGCTGCATACCCAAGGTCCCATTGATGGCAGTCTGTATGCCAAAGTGAGAAAGAAGAGCTCTTCAGACAGCAGCATCCCTGGTGTTGCTCAGGGTATTCCCATGACTGGCAGTCCTGATCATAGTGATCATACCCTGTCTGTCAGCAGTGATTCAGGTCACTCAACAGCTTCCACCAGGACAGACAAGACTGAGGAGCGCCTTGTGCCAGGAGTTAAACGGGGTCTGAGCCCAGAGGAGAAGGCAGAACTGGACCAGCTACTTAGTGGTTTTGGTCTGGAGGATTCGATCAGTCCCACCAGGGATATGACTGATGCCCGAAGCAAGTACAGTGGGACTCGCCATGTAGTGCCAGCTCAAGTTCATGTGAATGGAGACACCAAACTGAAGGACAGGGAGACTGATATTCTGGATGATGAAATGCCTAATCATGACCTTCACAGTGTTGATAGCATTGGGACTTTGTCTTCCTCAGAGGGACAGCACTCCAACCGCCTAGGGAGCTTTAGTTGCCACAAAAGCAGTCAGAACTCACTTCTTTCTGATGGCTTTGGAAGTAATACTGGAGAAGAGCATCACAATGCTTTTGCCCCAGACCTGGGAATCAGTGTGGATCCCCTCTATGAGAGATCATTTGGAAGCACTGAGCCAAAGTCAACTCAGCAATTGCAACAGAATCCTTCTGTCTCACTCCAGCCTCAAGCCTATGGCCCAAGTAACTACTCTACTCAGACCTGGGTACAACAGCAGCAGATGGTCACTGCTCACCAATATGGTTTTGCCCCAGAGAATGAAATTAGGGTTGGCATTCATAATGTTGTGGAGAATTCGAGCCAGTCCCAAGTCCCAGACACACCAACACGTGGCTCCAGCAGCAGAGATGCTGTGCAGAGAGGGCTAGGAAGCGTGCCAGGTGCTGCTGAAGCTACAGAACATGCCAGTGCTGAGAGTTTTAAGTCAAGGCCAGTGCCTCAGAGGGACACAGGTGGCCTGAATATTGCACAGAATGCAGGGGACTTGCCAGCTTCTCCAACTTTGGATATTGATCAGTCAATTGAACAACTGAACAGGCTGATTCTGGAGTTAGACCCAACATTTGAACCTATCCCAACCCGCATTAATACTGTCAGCAGGGACAGAAATCAAGTAAATGGCTTCACCAGCCTTGAGGTAGATGTGGAAAGGATTGGCAGGAGTCCTGGCTTCCATGACAAATTAGAGGTCACAAACAGGAATTCATCCCGGTGTGGTAAGCTGTTGTTTTACTTTCTGGATATAATGCTTTTCTTAATACTTATCTGTTCTTGATATGGTACATCCAGACCTCAGGCCATGACTTAAAACTTTCAGGATAATTATAAAGAGAATATTTCTGATACACTCTTTACATAACCATCCAATAAATTATCGAATCACACTGTTGTAAGATAAGCAAGTTTTGCAGGTAATTGTTTTTTGCTTGAAAACTTTTGCTCTTGCTGGTCTAGCTCTCATGTTTGAAAATTGTGTGAGGTCTAATTCCTCTGTCAGAACATATCACCTTCCCTTCTTTCCCTCCCTTCCCTCTTCCTCTTCTCCCTCTTCCTGTGTCCGGTCCTGGTGCAATGAAAGACTTGCTTGTGTCTCCGGGATTTGATTTAGTATCAGCCAACATGCCGGAACACTGATCCATGGTCTCACTGGACACAAATGAGCTGCTTCAGCTCAAGCCCAGTTGGATATGCCAAACCATTCAGAGAAGACTGCATGTAACTAGTGTGTGGTTTTCGTTAATGTGGGAGCCTGTGTGATCAAGGATCGTTATTTTTGATGGAGAAGATGAAATCACAATTTTGTGTTTGGGAGGGTAACTAAGGAGTAAAGAAGTCCAAAAATTCACAATAAATATGTGTGAGCTGCTTTATTCTTTCTTTGTTTTTAATACACAGTATGCATTTTGTGGCTCTTACAGGATTAAATCCATTGGTTTGTAATCCTCTCTTCATCTCCCTTCATCTAACCATTTGGTCACACTTTTGTAGAACGATATCAGATTAGTCAGGCAAGATTTCCCCTTAGTAAATCCATGTTGGCTACTCCTGATAGCCACCTTTTCTTTCTTTTGGTTAGAGGTGGCCTCCAGAATGACTTCATCTGCCCTTCAGGTATTTGTAGACATAACTGAGATCCTCAATACACTCTCATTTAATCAAGAACTTGCAGAAGTGTCATCCAGTACTTTGTGGAGAGTTTTGCACTCTACCAAATCATGAGTACTTCTGCATAATGTTTCGTTTCAGCCTACTAGGCATACCCGTCTGGCAAAAAGTCAAGGAGTGAATCAACTGATTTTTGGGTCTTTAAGTATTTTTAAAATTTTTTTCTTGGAGGAGGTACTTACTCCATTCACACTTTTACTGTCCTAAAGTTGGATTCTGTTGAAGTTCTCAAAGACTTTAATTGACGTTAGAGACTTAAGTAGTAAGGTAGCAAGTAAAGGGTTACCCTTACATTTTTAGGCCCCAAAATAAATGAATGAACTGTATCTGGAGTTTAAGCACTACAGAGAGCCTACAATGTGTGGATATCCCAGATATAAGGTACAAGACTGGAGACTTGTAATGGCCTCTAGATTTGGCTTATGTCATTGAAACTTATGGGCCTCATTCTAGTCATATTTATAGTGACTTAGTATATTTATGTTTAAGAAAATTTAATTTTAAAGTTTAATCCTTAAAGTGCTTTCTCTTCATTTTACCTTCTGGTTTTCAGGGCCTTATGCTGCCATGGTTGTTTTGGTTGGTTAGCATTTTCTAGCTTGAGTAATTTCTTTGAAAGAGGGTGCTAGTATAAAACTGTTGGGTATTCTCAGCTGACATCTGTTTGTGGTGGTAATTGTAGAGAAGTTTTAGTTCATTTCATCAAGATCAGCGAAACTGAATGGGTGCTCTTCTTTTCCTTCAGTTCCTAATTTGGTAGGGTGTGGGGGCATGTTAGTGGTTTAAATTTCTGGGTGTGTAAACTAAAGCACCACCATTTTCAGTGGCTGCTACTTCAGAGGATAGCATCTCCTGGCAGAAGAGGCATAGCGTAGGAATAGTAAGGATTTAGGTATTTTAGTTTAGTCAGGGCCTTTAGGCAGCTGAGTGCGTTTGAGTGCCCTAAGATTTAAAGACCTCTGCTCATAATTAATGTAGGTAGAGTCTCTAGTGGTTTCCCTTATGTAACAATTATGTCCCTTCCTCTTGAGTGTTAAGCAGCAATTTTAGATATGTGTTAAATCCTTTGCCTGCCCTTTGAGCCCTTTGAGTATATTAACTGTGATTGGGAGGCAATTCTGTCTAATGCAACTGAAATGCAGCAGATTGTTCTGAAGAGACGTGGCCTTTTGCTGCCTCCGTAATCCTTAGACATGCATTACCCCATTCATCTTGGCATTGGATCTGGTGACTCTGCAGTGGTGAGGTTTGTTTGATTAGTTTGTTAATTTAATGGTTTGAAGGGTTTTATAGGTTAGTTCTCTGTCAGATCAAGGAGTAAAACTTGCAATTTGGACAGGTAATCCTTATGCAAAAAGAGTGGTGAGAGCACTTGGCTAGAATCATAAAATCATAGAATGGTTTGAGTTGGGAGGGGCCTTTAAAGATCACCTAGTTCCAATCCTCCTACCATGAGCAAGGACACTAGATCAGGTTGTTCAAAGCCTCAGCCAACCTGGCCTTGAACGCTTCCAGGGATGACACATCCACAGCTTCTTGGGACAGCCTTTTCCTGGAGCTGGGGGGCAGGCAGAAATGGCCCTTTTAGCAGCCTGTAGACCAGATAGAACAGATTTATCCTGAAACTGCGTACCTGTATCTTTGCGATAGGACCTGTTCTGTAGGAACTTCACTGTGAGGAACACATTTATTCCACTGTGTTACCAAACACCATTAGGAAATTATTATTGATACTGGACCAGAGCTATGAGAAAGGTAAATTCAGTATTTTAGGGAATTAGCTCCAAGGCTAAGGTTGGAGATGTCAGGATTCATCTGTCATTTTCTGCATGTGCTTCAGCATGTGATAATGGAGTAAGTAACATAAGACTAGCATTTAAATAAAACTTTTGAAAGAAGTATTCCTTTGTATAGCTTTAACACAAAAATATTTTTTTAAATATGACTTTATGTCAAGTGCTAAAATGTTATATTTCTGACTTTTGCAAGTATCATTCAGTTTATACTAGTAAGAGCTTGACTTTAAAAGTACCCATGGTTCCAAAAGTAAAACTGTATATGAATGTGACATGCTGCCATGTTTGCTTCAAACTGGGAGGTCACCAGCACATACTGATGTTCTAAGTGCTGTAGGATTTATTTATGTCTGTCTGGACTCACCCTGCTGCTGTCTACAGAATCATTTATACATGATGTGCACAAAACAAGGCCAATTAGCAATTCGACTGAATGAACTTTAAGAATGAGGAAGACCTGATAGAAAGGGAGCATTCTAGCTGCGAGGAGAAATTGTGAATTGGGGTAATCCAGTGGAAGCAACAGGAGTATAATTTCGTATTTCATATGAATCCAGGTGATGGTCATAGTTCTAAGCATAAAACATAGATGTTCTCGTATGTTTTTTCAAACTCCGCATATCACTTGAAAGGAGTAAACCCAGAAGTGTAGTCCAAACATCACAATATTCTACTAGGCAGGTAACTGAATACTGGAAGAATAAGCTACTGTTTGCAAAAGCCTCTACCACCTCCCAGGCCTCAGCTTGTGAGAAAATAGGTAGATATACTGATTCTGCTGTTTCAATTTATTTTGGCTGTAGGTGGGAAAAAGAGCAGCAAGCCTGAAGTTTGAGAAACAAGGAAGTACTCTTTGTTAGCTCCTTTTGTTTCCAAACATGCTTGACAGTTCACTTCTTTTTGGGGATCATAGGTATGTAATATCTATGTGAGGAAGGGCATAGAAAGTGGACTTTGGGTGTGCAGGTTTGTCAGTGATCTAGTGTTCCAGTGTACAAACCTGAGCCCTTAATAGATCTGTTGTGCTCAGGCTTCTACTGGGAATTAGTGCTTCTGTGCAAAGATTAATAAATAACAAGAAATATCCTCTGTTCTCACTGCGATAAATGGCAAGTGTTAAACAGATACAAAAACCCCTCAGTTAAAAACATAACTCATGTGGCTTGGTTAAATTCAAAAGATCTATTCCTGCATGCGGGGGAACAAACTGATCTTACAACGTCATGGCAAGTTCCTCTTCAGGGTTTAGCATTGCTTTCCTTCACCAGTGCACAGCTGAAGCATCAGATTAGTTTGGCCCTATTCCCCTGCCACATGAACCCACCTAAGAAAACCTTATAAGCTAAATAATCACATAAAATAACAATAAGTTGTTGTTCATTGCCAGTTTGTGGTAACAGACCGTAGGCCTTCTGGAAGTGGTTTACCTTACCTTGGAGTAGACTCATAGAATTAAGATAAGCAGAAGATTCTCCAAGGCAAGTTAATTAGCTGTTGAAACTACTGCAGCACAGGGGGTATAACTGATAGCACAAAGAAGTGCTGGCTGCTGTGGGGTTGAAGAAATAGCCATGGATAAAGAATAACAAAAAGAGCAGTTGTTCACTGGTGAGTTGGTCTTACACAGTCAGGTGTTAGGGAGAGCTCTATACCCTGTCACTTACGCAATCCTTGACCTAAAAAGCATATCAAGAGAACTAATTGGTCTGTGACAGAGTGAATTGGCAGATCAGGGCTGAATGGCTCTGAGTTAGCTTGAATGGACAGATGAAGTGTTGTGAGTGAGCAAGAGCAAACAGTGCTGGAGGTGAATGGGAGTGATGTGATGTGTTGTGTGTGTGCCTAACTTCAGGATTGAATTACGAGAGGATGGTGGCATTATCTGGTTTCCTGCATGAGCATGCCAAAAATGTATGCCTTAAGGCATGTGCATGTTTCCAGTGGCCTGCAAAGTTGGAAGAATGAGCTTAATGAAACCTGTGTCAGCTGGGTTGTACTTTACCTCTCTTTTCTTCTGTGTCTGCACTTATTGACAGATAGACAGCTACCTCTTCTTCCATGCTTCTTCCTAGAGATTTTCATCTGCCCTTAACATAAGTTAGCATGGCACAAACTACTGACTGCTCATGTAGCAGAGTCATGGGTTTTGTCCAGAATGATGTCTTGGTTTAAGTGCTAGGTGTTTTTGAGAATAAGAAGAAGTAGACAGTGATCCTTGAATTTCTTTTTGCTAGGATGTCTCTAGCAACCATATAGAACAGTGGCTGATGATCTCTTTTCTCCTTCAGTCCTGTGTGAGTCGCTTATCATACATGAATTGGTGTGAATTGCGTATTAAGATTTTCCATTCTTTTGCTGTTACATGAGATGAGTTTCTGGTAATATGAGTAATATAATAGAAGCTGCCATTTTCTAGTAACACAGTGCTGCAGTGGTTCCTAATTTTAAACAGAACCATAGAATTGTAGAATATGTTGGGCTGGAAAGGACCTTTAGAGCTCATCTAGTCCAATGCTCCTGCAGTGAGCAGGGACTGTTTCATCACCCTCATAGTGAAGAACTTCTTCCTAATGTCTGATCTAAATCTACTCTATTCTGGTTTAAAACCATTGCCGCTCATCTAATCGCTACACAGCCTTGTTAACAGTCCTTCCCCAGCTTTCCTGTAGGCCCCCTTCAGGTACTGGAAGCTGTTACAGGTTCTTCCTGGAGCTTTCTCTTCTCCAGACTGCACAGCCTCAGCTCTCTCAGTCTGTCCTTGTAGGAGAGGTGCTCCAGCCCTTTGGTCATTTTTGTGAGCTCCTCTGGACCTACTCCAACAACATTCTTCTTGTGTTGAGGGCTCACCAGAGCAGAGGGGCAGAATCACCTATCTCAACCTGCTGGCCACACTGCTTTTGATGTAGTCCAGGATGTGATTGTCCTTCTGGGCTGCGAGTGCACATTGATGGCTCACGTCCAGCTTTTTGTCCACCAGTACCCTCAAGTCCTTTTCCACAGAGCTGTTCTCTGTCATCTCCTCCCCTAGCCTGTATTGATAACGAGGGTTGCCTTGGCTGACATGCAGGACCTTGCACTTGGTCTTGAACCTCATGAGGTTCACATGCTTGTCCAGGTCACTCTGGAGGACATCCTGTCCCTCTGGCATGTTGACTGCACCACTCAGCTTGGTGTCATCTGCAAACTTGCTGAGGGTGCCTTATGGTCCTCCTTTACTTCACTGTGTGTATATTCTTTTGTGCCTAATAACACAGCACTTCAGTCTATTGTTATAGATCATTTATAAAACTTACTTCCTCAAAGCAGCCATCTTTTATCACAAAGGTTATGCTTATTGAGTAGAGAAGACCATGTTTTGGTTCTACCTAGAAAACTGTAGAAGCAGGAATCTATTGATAAATGTAGAGAACAGAAAAGTTTTTACCCGTTTTCAGTAAAATCTACCATTACTGTTATCCATGTCTCAGCCTCCTCCCTGCCTTTTCACTGTTAAAATGTTATGATTTGCATCTTTAGATAAACTTTAGACGCAGTTGAAAAATTCTATGATCACACTAAGGCAAAGCACATCAACACATGCATTCAACATTTGGGGGCAGCCTGATTCCGTTGCCATGACAGAGATACATGTATCATGTTGGCCAGCATAAGGAAGAAAGGGGCTGTATTTTCCCTAAGGCTGAAATTATGTTGTCACTCTCAGCTAATTCTAATTCTTCTTCATGCATGAGTTACCATGTTTGAAAATACCGCCTTAAAACATGCTTAGGTCACCTAATGTGGTAGGGACAACACAGATACATGGTTCACATAGCCTTACATTTTGTATGGAGTTTATATAGATTATCAACTCAGTAAAGAACTGAGCATTAAACAAAGCCCTCACAAATCTTCCCTCCCTTCCTCCCTCAAAAAAATGCCAACCTGCAAAATGAATAAAAATGAGGTGGCTAAACGTCTGATTTCAAATTTGGAACATCTTCAGAGATCTTTCCTTTATCAAAAATTAATCTTTGAAGATGGTCCAAAGTACAGTATCATAAATCATACTACACTGCAGACAAAGGAGAGGGGAAGAAATCCTTTTTGCATACTTCATTAAATAATAGCTTTTAAAAACATTGTACTGTTCCAGATGTTCCCATTCACTCATGATATTCTGTGGGAGGGGAAATCCAGTCCATCTGATGTAAGTTGTAAAATGACGGGAAAACAAAGCTTGTCCCAATCCTCATCTGCCTTATTTGCATGTAATAACAATGTACTTCAAAGCATGTAGTAGTTTGCATTACACTGGAAAATATTGGTACCTGACTTGTATTTAATTTTACAGTAGTTAACTGGAAATTTAAATGGAATTTTTAGCTAAACTAAAGTTAAAAACTGAGTTTTTAAGTTAAAACTGGAGTTTTAAGTAAGTACAGTATTTTAACCTGAATTTAGTAAAACAATTTTTCAGCTAAAGTTAAAATTGGAATTTTAGTTACATTTAGCAATACAGTAATTTTCAAGTAAATTTATTATGTACTTATTCAACAAATTTTTATCAATCCCATAACTTTCAGGATGTAGCCCTTGGTGTAGTATCATTATGACATCTCTGTACAGATTTGGAAATACCAGCTCGGTTTCGCAACAGGCTTGCTGCCTGTGGTTGTTGGCACAGTGTAAAATTAGTATGTCCAGATCTTTGAAGCTACTCTGACCTACATGGACAGGTATAATGACTACTTGGATTTGGGGTAGAGTTTAGACCTTTTTATTTACTTCATAGACTTATAAGTCTTATAAGGAGTTTGGACTCTTAATTTACTATTCATTCTAGATAGGGGAAGAAAAGAATGTTTTCCTGGTGAGTGATTGCTAAACATCGAGTATTTTTTCAAGAACAGAGATTTTTTTTGACTGCAGTAGCACTTCCTGATAAACTTTCAAAAGATTAAGGCACTGAAGATACCGAGCTCAGTTGGCTTTTTTTTCTGATTATTCCCTTTAAAAGTGTTCCTACAGAGCTGTGAATCTGAAAATTTGCGCATAATAATTCAGTTGGCACTTGCGTGAGAAATCCATAATTTTGTTTCAGCTGGGTATACATTTGCCTGTCCTTCTTCCACCACAATGTTTAGCTCAGGTGTTGTCTTGCTATCTTTGAGAATATTATTTTTCCTTTAAATTTATAACAGTGCTTGTTAAGCTGATACTAAATTCTTGAAATAGATTTGCTTTGGTTTAAGCATAAAGCTGTCTCAAAAGCTTGATCATTAAATGCCTTTTGCAAAAATCTTAAACTTGGTAGAATATAAATGAGGCCAGAGAATAAAATCACTTTTGGTTTGGCTTATGTTGTGGTAATATTTTTTTAATATGTGGGGCAGTCCCTGAGTACTCCTCTGTTCGAAGTTAACTTCTGGACTTTTTTTTTTTTCTCCTAATGAATTGTTAAGCCTCCGGTGGCATTGGATCTCTGTGTTTCATAGTAATGGATAGTCAGTCATGCAGGTCTTTTTAAATTGCTGTATGGGAAGTAGCATCTGGAATTTCTGCAATGCTAACATAATTCTCCCCAGAGTCTTATTTCAGCCGTCATAACTATGCTGAGGTCTGTGAAGGCACTGGAAAAACAACCTTGTGGGAGTTTTCACTGTATCTCTCTCAAGAGACCCTGAGCTTTATTGGTCTGTGGCTTGAAGCAGTAGAGCTTCTTTTATGCTATGCTAACTTTTTACACAGGTTTTAGCTGTGGTGGGACGCTCACTTGAAGTGCATCTGTTTTGTCTGTTCCCCTGTATGCTCCTCTGTGTGTGACATGGTTGTACACAGTGCTGATTTCCAAGTTATGTCTCTGTAAAGGCAGTTATTTGTTGTGGGTATCATATTTTTTATTACAGTATCTGTTAAGTTTTATTGACTGATTCATTAAGTATACATTCTAGTAAGTTTCCTTTTGTTTCTTCAAATCACATGTAGTTTTCTTAGACCATGTACTTGTGGCTTGTGTACATGCTTGTCAGATTTTCAATATTCAAAAAATCCTGTTGCAGAATAATGGAAGTTAACTATGTGAAAAGCTCTCTGTGAAATAATAGTTAGCACTGCCTAAGCTCTATCCAGAAATGATCTTAACTGTTACTCAGGTGTTGGTTAAGTGGTTAAAATTAGTCATCCAAGTTCTGACATTTATATTTCAATGTCATAACAATTCACCATATTTACAACTTGTTGGATAATTTAAGCACAGAACTTTCAAGATTACTACCTTGTAAAAACCAAATAATCAATGCCTTCCCTTTTAGTGGCAGCAATTATTGTTTTCCATATTTTGAGATGATAGAATATTTCAAACTTGTTAAGGCCAGTGTGAATTTTCAGTTAACAGTATTAGGTTCAAAGCTTGGTAGCACCTCTTGATTTAGGAAAACAACGTCATCTGTACACAAGCTTTGATCACCTATTTAGTTAAAAAAATACAAATCTATCAGTCTGAAGCATTTTGAGATTAATTTTTTCATTAAGCATTGAAGCTGATTGCTAATTTCCAAAGGATGCTCTAGATCATAGAATGGCCTAAGCTGGAAGGGACCTTAGAGATCATTTTAATCCAGCCTCCCTGCCGCCAGGGATGCCACCTCTCGACTAGATGAAATGAAGTGAAATGAAATGAAATGAAACATGTTTGATCTTACATTTAAATGTGAAAAGTTTAGAATCAGGGGCTCAAGACTGAAGTTAATTCTTGGTGCTATGATATCATTTGGCATTGTCTAAACCGCTCTGCAGTTGGTTAAAGGCATGATTGACAAATATAATTGCCTTATAAGGTTATTCATCATTCGTGTGGCCTCACCTTGTAGTGAGGAGGGCCAGCCAACTTAAAAAGGATCTTAAGCTCCTTGAATGTTTTCAGAGGAGGGCAAGAAATCTGTTGAAGGGGCTGAAGGGTGTGTCCTCAGAGGAGCTGCTAAGGACTCTGGGTTTGTAGAGGAGGAGAGGGAGGTGCTGATCTCTTCTTCTTCCTGGTGCCAGTGCCAGGACGAGTGGGAATGGCTCAAAGCTATGTCAGTCAGGGGAGGTTCAGACTTGACATTAGGAGGCATTTCTTTACAAAAGGGTGGTCAAACCCTGAAGCAGCCTTCTTGGAGAGGTGGTCAGTGCCCCATGCCTGTCAGTGGGTAAGAGGCATTTGGACAATGCCCTTGATACCATGCTTTAACTTTCAGTAAGCCATGAAGTGATTAGGCAGCTGGACTTAATGATCATTGTAGGTCCCTTCTAACTGAAGTATTCTATTCTACTCCTTAATACTAAAGGTGAGCAAAGTATTATTATTTTGATAATTTGAAGTACATCATGGAGCCTACAGGTTATTCAAGGGATAAATAACTGCTAAATATGGGGTTTACTTGTTCGTAATAGTTACCAGGATAACATGAATCTAGAGACTAAAATATTTTTATCCTGTTGTGATTCAGTGTATCAGAATCTTTCCTCCCCGCCTCAAACCAATTTGGGTAAGTTTATATATAGTGTTTATATATGTCTTTTCTATAATACATTGCTTGTGGTTAAAAAGAAAAAAAACACAGAAAACAAACCCCCATCAAGAGAAGCAATGCAGAGGAATAGGACAATTGAATTGCCTGTAGTAATATTCAGGTGACTGCGTCTTTTCATGCACAAAGTCGTAATGTGATTTAAAGCCCCTTATAGAGGGGTAAGCAACAAGATGCTGAAGCTTTTATATTTGTTATGAACTTTTTTTTATAATTATCTGTTGTAAGGGGTTTCCAGTTTGTCTGTAGTATGCACAGGTAGCTGTGGTTCAAACTAAATAGAAGTTAAGGGAAGGTCTTTGATGGATGATGCTGGATTTTGAAAAAGGACTTACATAATGGGCAGAAGGGCTACTGGTGCAGCTCATTTTTCCACCTCCACAAGAATAGCTATTTCCAGAGAGTCCTATCATAGAATCATTAAGGTTGGAAAAGACTTCTAAGATCATCTAGTCCAGCCATCAGTGCAGTACTACCAAGATCACTAAACTGTGTACTGAAGTGCCACATATACACATTTTTTTAACACCTCCAAGGATGGTGACTCCACCACTTCCTTGGGCAGCCTGTTCCAATGCCTCATCACTCAGTAAAGAAATTTTTCCTCGTATGTAACCTGAACCTCTCCTGGTGCAACTTGAGGCTATTTCCTCTTGTCCTATTGCTAGTAACTTGGGAGAAGAGACCAACATCCACCTTGTTACAACCTCCTTTCTTGTATGCTGTGCTTGCCTCACTGTCACATAAAGCTGATTTTGAGGCTAGCCCACAAGTCCTGTGAATCAAGTGGAAACAAGTAAGCATCATCTTTCTTGTTGTCATGGTAACAGACCTTTTTACTGAATGCATGAGGCATACCATTAAATACAAACCTATAATGTGAAGAGTTAGCGTAACAGTTTTTGAAGTTTAGCTGGGACATCTGCTAATATATGAGGTAGAGCACTGTTGTTGACGTGCAGACAAGAGTTTTAGCTTAGTGTTGTTTTCTTACTAATAGTTATAGATATTTCTCAATAGTACTTTTAGAAAGCTAAGCAGCTGATTATCTCTTTGAGAACTCTGAGATTCTGCACAGTGATTCCCACTCATTTTTCTTTACAAAAGTTACAACTAAAAAAAGAATTCCAATGCAAAAAGTTGGTAAGTTCTGAAGAAGTACGAGTTTTGTCTACATTCCTAAGTGTCTTCAATTTCAGTAGAAAACTTTATGACTTTTCAGCATTGCTTAAGAGGTTGGAAAGATATTTGTGCTGTTATGTCCTTTTCTTTAAAGATCTTGTTTGATTTTCTCAAAGTGCCTTTGGAAGATACTCTTTTCACCTGAAAGACCACACAAAGTTTCTAGTCAGGAGAAGAAGGGTTGAATAAGTGTTTAAAATATGCATGGTTAAAAGGTATCTTAGTTTTCAAAGTGGTGTAGTAAAAACAAGATCTCAGCTGTGTCTTTTCTGAGATGTGCTAGGCATATTTATATTGACTTGATAAAATAAATAACTGGCTAAATTTGGATGCTCAAATTGAACCCTCTTGGTGGAATTTTCAAAAGTGACTAGCAGAGTTTATCTTATTTGCTTTCGATAGTAGTTACTGTCACACTGGCTTTGATGGTAGCAGAGCTGGGTTTTTGAAAGCGTCTAATTCTGTAGTTTTATAAGAGATTTGTTAGTATTTTAAAGATTAGCCACTACTTGCTAGCCAGTTATTCAGGCTGATAAATATGTATGTCAACACAGAATCACTTAAGTACCATGAATTCCAGTCTGAATTCCCTGTCTGTATTTTAATTTTGAATAAAATGTGTTATATACAGAAACCTATTTGTGCATTGATGCTTTGTAATTGTACTATGAAATTATTGAGGATTAGGACTGGGCTGGCTTCTAAACACTGAGAGATGCTATCTAACCCCTTTCCCTTCCCGAATGGCAAGGGAAAGGGAATGAAGCAAAGAGATTTCCAGATTGGAAAACTAAACCAGCTTTAATAAAACAATAGTAACACTAATAAGTAAGTACTAATAAGGAACTATATACAAATATATACAAAATGGATATCAAACACAGTTTCCCCCCTGATAAGCAATCACCGCTGATACTGCAGAGAAGGCGGCACTGGGGAATTCCTGGGCTCAGCAGCAGAAGAGAACTGTATAGGGGAGCAGGATTCAGGAACTCAGGATAGGGATCAACAGCAGAACAGAGTCCTCCTTGAAGGCCAGCCATTAGAGCAAAACAAAAAAGAAAGGTGCTTAACCCCCATGATCCCTCAGCTTTATTCTGAAAATTACGTATATGGGATGGAATACTCTTGTTGGTCACCTATCTGGACTGTTACTCCCTGGAAGTGCAAGCTTTTACTTCCTGACACCCCCAGTGTGGCACACAAGATCCAGTAGTGGCCTCAGTTGTTACAGGAGCAAGTACAGGCAAGAGCCTTTCTGCATACCTCTAAACATCAGACATTATCGCTTCTAGTAGCAGACGCTGTCAGCAAAAAATGCCGTTAACTTCATAAAGTGCAGCCTCTTCAAAGATACTGAGCTGGAAAGTAAAACTGCTGAACAGAATCGGTTCTGTTTAGCTCAAACCAGGACAACAATCAAGGTGAAACGTCTGTAACACAGACACTTATGCTGCACGGAAGTAATTGTAAGAGTTTAAATGACACCAGGCAATGCAAATAAATTAATTTAGAAATCCTTACAACATCATCTAGGTGTTCCTGCTCTGGCAGGGCGATTGGACTAGATGATCTTTTGAGGTCCCTTCCAATCCCTAGCATACTGTGATACTGTGAAATAGCTAATTCTTTAATAACTTTTTGCGTATATAGACATAAAAACTCTCAGAGGAGTGTCTGAAAAGTTGCTATGCATAGTTGATTTTATACTGTCCTGCACCTACACAGTAAGGACTGCTGTGGGATCCTAGTTGTTGATGTATTCTTGCAAAGACAGGTAGAAAAGGCCATCACTGCAGGAATGTTCTGGAAGTGCCTGTTGGTGGAAGTGAATGAAATAAAGCTTTGCTAATCATAAACATGTATCTGATGACACTCTCTTAATAGTGAGGTTGGAAACAAATGCTGCTTTGTGCCCTTGAATACCCTGGATTGTTGTGCTGGCTTGGTTTACTCTTGCACTGTGTTCCTCAGACACCAAAAGGTTACAGTTCCTGTGTCTACCTAATAATTTTTGTGATTAAGTGTGATTGACATGTATGTCACAAAAGGTTTACAGTGAGCTGGGTTTGTAAGAGCCCAGATCTGTGTTAGCTGAAAAGAAACGGGTTTTTTTTTCAGAGAAAATGCTGTCCTGGAAAGCTGGGATGCTGCTGAGAGCTGCACTGTGCCCAGGGATGGAAGGAGAGGTTTCCCATTTGGGTGCCCCTAGCGGCCCTGCTGGCAATGGGGGTAACCTCTTCCAAAAATGAGCGTCAGCAGAAACATGCTACCTCACTCCTCTGGAACTAGATGTACTGCAAATATGTTCTTTTGTCAGCAAGGCAAACTACAATGCACTTTTTTCCTCACTGGTGTGGTTTCATAAAGTTATAAAGCAGTTATGAAACCAAGTATTTAATGAGCATTCTTGAACAGCATCACTGATGGCACAATAGTGAAGTTTATTTTAATAGCTCTAAATGGAAAAAATATTACTTTATTAATCAATTTACCTATTTGTTTTCAGCAACAGGTATGCAAGATGATGATACAACAGGGGCAAGGATCAGAAAGTTGAGTGTTGGGCAGTATGACAACAATGACCCTGGGCAGCTGTCGTATAACAAGTTTGGATGGATGAAATCTCCTTCTACTGACCAGGCTGTAAATCCAGGATCATCAGTTCCTGGAGTGGAGACAAAGGAGGTGAAGAATTAATAATTTTTCAAGAAATATTTTATCACATTGAATAGGGAGTCCCATGTTCCTGTTAAGTGTCCAAAATCAATATGAAGCAATTGGGCAGTTGCATCATGGCAGCAAGAACAAATTAATTCTACTTACCTCAGAAATGCAGCTCAATATTTAAGGATGTCCTTCTCTTGTCCTCTCTGTGTGTTTGCATGTTTTCAGTGTTCCAAGAGCTCTCTGCTGGAACAATGGGTCAGATTATATGCAACATTCTGTAATGTGAAAAATGCCCCACTGTGTTGTAGGGTTAAATGGGAATTTTCACACTATAATTTCCTAGATGGCTGTTGCATGTTACCAAGATGAAATAGATGGAGGAATCTTCTCCCCAGCAAAAAATGGAAATAAAGCTGTTCCATCTACTCCAGCTTTTCCCCTGTCACCAGAGACATCATATGGTAAGGAAATGTTTGCTTCTTTATTTATTTTAATATCACTGTCAACATTTTAGCTGTTCCTGAAGAGGAGATGTAGATGTACTTATCCTTCTCTCCTAGTGAAAACACCTCCACCATTTCATCAGCGGATTCCCTCCAGCCAAAAGGTCAGCAGCCCATCTGAGTTGTACAGAACTAGTCCTGGTAAGATGCTCCTACTTCTTAAATAATTTGAAACTGAACTGTGCAACTAATACAATAGTGGTTATTCCTTTATACATAGGACATATACATGGAGAATGTAGATGTGCAAGTCAGAGAAATAGGATTTAGCAGTACTATTTTAATCATATCGAAAGGTAAAGAATTAAGAACTATCCAAGAAATTTTTAATGTTGTTAATTGCCAACAGGAAGTCCAGTGTTAATGTTCAATGTCCATAATCAGTGTGGAGCAGTTAGGCAGTTGAATCATACCAATAAGAAGAAATGCAATTCAGTGTTTGAAGCTATCCTACTCTTGTTCTCTGTATGTGTTTGCGAGATTTCAGTGTGTTCCACAATCTCTCTGCTGATATTTGAGTCAGGAGACTTGGTTTCCTTGTGATTTTTAGTAGATTCTATCTCCATGTGAAGAAAGATTGGTGATATCCATGTTGCCATCTTTCCAGGCGCATGAAGTTGACACCAGAGCTTGCCAGTAGCCATGCTCAAGTCGAGGGGATCCTTAATCCAAGGAATGAATGTTTTGAATTTTTTTGGCTACAATACAGTTTGCAAATGTGCAAGAGTGGAAAAGTAGTTGGTAATAGATGATTACGTGTTTAAAGATGTAATGTGAACTAGCTATAAGTTTTATTTATTCTTATTTGAGGCCTTAGCTCTTTGCTGTTAAAAATAGCAGGGGAATTATTGTTAGCTGTCACTTTTTCTGTTGGAAATAATTTGAAAGAAATAAGTTGTAAAAAAAAAAAGTATTTCATGTGATTGCATCGGAAGGTGCTGTACATAGAAGGAAGCCAACCAAATATATTTAAAATCTGAGTAAAAACCATAGACATTTGTTTAATTTGCATTCATTAGAAGATGCTCAGATGATAATTCATGTGTATATATGGTTTTATTGCTTAGGCTATTACTGTCTTCTCAGGCAGGATCTTGACAGTAGAGTTTCTAATAAATTTGACAGATTTTGATGCAATAATAGTTGCAAAGTTGTATTTTTCACTTGGGATAAAAAGCACCTCCCTGTTTAATTTTCCAGATTTAATAGTTACTAAGAGTAAATAACATCAATACAGAATAAAATTGGCTTTAGTGATAAAGCAGTCTTCTACTCCCTTCAAGACATCTCTTTATTGATTCAGTTGTGGTAGCTTTGCACTTTACTCTCTCAACTCTTAAACAATTGATGTTGATATCCTTCTGAAGGCAGCTTCAGCAAATCAGTTACAGGTTGCTTATGCTCAGTTAATCTATTGACCACTTTATTGTTAAACAGTTACTATCATTGTTGCTAAGAGTTAGGATTTACCCTGGAAAAATGTAAGGTTTTCAATGTATTTGTCTGTTTAACTGGTGATTCTCCTGCTTAACTCCAAATGCTGTCATCTATCAAATGCTGGATTTAGGTACTCATGAGATTTAAATAGATGCTAGAAATAATTACTTTAGCTTAAACCAAAGCAGGTTATTCTCCCTTTGAATGCCCCTTTAAAAATGGCTCTCACTGAATGATACTGATTAAGTACTTGGCTCTCTATGTACTTTGACACCAAGATTAAAAGTGAATGAGGTGGGTCAGCTTGAAAACATGCAATACGTCATTAGTGAGCACCCCTAAGAAATGTAAGTTGGGTGACTTTCCCACCAGACCACAGAAACTTCTATTGCCAGAGGCAATATTACAATCCTACTTTAAATGTTTTTCTTTTTTTCTTTCTTTTCCCTTCACTATTCTACTTTATCTGCTGCCTATATCTACAGTAAGCATCTGTTTACTGTATTTACTTGCTTCTGTGTCTTCTCACTTGGGCAAGAAGTAAAGTAGATGTGTTCTCATTACTTTTACTACCAATCCCTAATTCATGGCTAGAGCAAGAGCATTGTGTTTTGTGTGTTGAATGAGGTCAAGATTCTGAAGGGAACAGAAGTACCTGTTCTCTGGCTGAGACTACTCTAATGCAGATACAACAAAGGTGACTCTGACAGGGTGCACTTCGAAAGAATTCTTACAGCTCCCATTATTAGTACTTTCCTTTCCAGTCTTGCTCTTCTTTTAAATGTGTTCATAGGTTTTATTTTGGTAGAAATCGGTAAACACTGACTTCTCCAGAGATTTTTAACAGATTGAGGCCTTTGGAGTCATGGTCTCTGGAATCTTAATTTCTGCCACTAAGATACTGCCATTTATTGTCTCACTTCAGATCACCTTGAATTAAAAATTGTTTTGTCCTACATCTCAGCTTTACGACGTATCTGCATTCCAAGTTAGTAGAGAGGGTGCTGTAAAATCTAGTTGCCGATTACCTGGATAGATTACTCTCTTATTTCCTTGTAGAGAACAACTTTCAGTGTAGTTAGCACTTACATTAAGGGAGAACTGCTGTGGTTTTGGAAAAGTATAAAAGTATACATATTAAAAGAATAATACATAGAATCATAGAATGTTAGGGGTTGGAAGGGACCTCTGGAGATCATCTAGTCCAACCCCTCTGCCAGAGCAGCATCACACAAGAACGCATCCAGGCAGGTTTTAAATGTGTCCAGAGGAGACTCCACAACCTCTCTGGGCAGCATGTTCCAGTGCTCTGTCACCCTCACAGCAAAAAAAGTGCCTCCTCACGTTAAGCTGGAAATTCCTGTGTTCTAGCTTATACCTGTTATTCCTCATCCTATTACTGAGCACCACGGAAAAGAGACTGGCCTCATCCTCTTGACACCCATCTCTCAGATATTTATACACAATAATAAGGTCCCCTCTCAACCTTCTCTTCTCGAGACTAAACAGCCTCAGTTCTCTCAGTCTCTCTTTATATAAGAGATATTCAAGTCCCTTAATCATCCTTGTAGCTCTCCATTGGACTCTCTCCAGTAGATCCTTGTCTCTCTTGAACTGGGGAGCCCAAAACTGGACTCAGTATTCCAGGTGTGGTCTCACCAGGGCAGAGTAGAGGGGGAAAACTTCCCTAGACCTGCTGGACACAGGTCTTAATGCACCTCTTTTGGCCACAAGGGCACATTGCTGTCCCATGGACAACTTACTGTTCACTAGGACTCCAAGATCCATGTGGCTCCTTTCCAGCAGGGTGACCCCTAATCTGTAGTGGTGCCTGGTGTTATTCCTCCCCAGATGCAGGACTCTACACTTGTCCTTACTGAACTTCATGAGGTTTGCCTTTGCCCAGCGCTCCAGCCTGTCCAGATCTCATTGGATAGCAGCACAACCTCCTGGTGTATCAACCACCCCCGCAGTTTCGTGTCATCAGCAAACTTACTGAAGGTGCACTCCATTCCCTCATCCAGGTTGTTGATGAAGATACTGAACAAAACTGGACCCGGTATTGATCCCTGGGAAACTCTGCTGGCCACAGGCCTCCAACTTGACTCTGTGCTGCTGATCACAATCCTCTGAACTCTGCTGTTGAGCCAGTTGACAATCCACCTCACAGTCCAATCATCTATCCCACATTTCTTGAGTTTTCCTACAAGAATGTTACAGGAGACAGTGTCAAATGCCTTACTGAAGTCAAGGTATATGACATCCACTGCTCTCCCTTCATCTTCCCATTTGGTCACACTTTCACAGAAGGATATCAGATTTGTCAGGCAAGATTTCCCCTTAGTAAATTCACAGTGGCTACTCCTGATAACCTTCTTTTCTTCCATTTGGTTAGAGATGGCCACCAGGATGAGTTCATTCTGAATTATCTTTTGAAAGACACCTTGTTTCTTAAGACAAACTTGAGAAGTTTATAAATTAGCTGGTTTTATAAATACCCTACAAAAAAAGCAGGCTCCAGATACAACGTAGATACAGTTGTCTGAATAACATAATAGCCGTTGTATATCCCATGGAAGAGTCCCACACATTAGTGAAGGAACAAAAACACTATTTGTAGACCATTTTGAAGCTTATAAAGGCTCTCTTGTCTCAGACAGTGTACAGCTAATTAAAGTCCCTTTGTACATAGAAGTAACAAAACCGAAGCAAGCTCTTTGCCAGAGGACTGTAACCACCCCTGCCACACCACCCCTGCCACACTACCCCTCAGGCTGGACAGGAAGAGCTGCCCCTTCTGCAGCCCTGGCCGAAGCATAGACAGAGCTTTGCAGAAAATGTGCATTCACAAACAGGCACTGTCTTGCAGCAGAAGGCAGGGATCTATGGAACAAAGGGAGATTGTCTGCAAACCTTTATTGACATACTGGAAAATAGAAGACATGATGTCATTTTTTTCCGTCTTTTTGGAACAGCCTAAGTACACTTGCATATTTCAAGCAGTTCATATAGCACTACTACTGGTATGAGGAATCTCAGAACCTCAAGCATGTGTAAGGCCTTAGCTTTTTGTACCCACCATAGAACTCTACTCAAAGCTTATGTTATGCATATGAGCTGCATCTTTTCTAAAAATTGTCAAAAGGTCTTCTTTTCTCCTCACACTGTCATGGAACTCTTCAGGACCAGACACTGGCATATTTCTATGTTTTATCTCATACAGACTTCTGTTTTTATCCAACACAGATCTTGTAATCCTAAATTCCCCCTATTGACTAACACAGCCTTATTCTGTTACATCACCTAGTAGAGTGATTAGTGTTTCATAAATCTCTTGGAAGGCAAAACTACAACATAGATCCTTATTACTGCATAATTCTATTACTGATTATAATTTTACATCCTGTAAATTCATACTGTTATTCCAGGACTGTAATTTCTTCCAATCACTCAGTTGCAAGGGAAATGAAACATATTGCTTAATTGTTTGGTTAAAACAAGTCAGGGTTGTGAACTGAAAACATTTGCTGTGTGTCAGGAGGATTAGTAGCATAAGGAATAAAAGTGATGCTAGTTTGTGAGAGGGAAAAATTCCCAGTTTATGATGTGCAAAAACTTTCTCCTCAGTGTGAAAGCATTTCATACAATATTTGTTTTACACCTGCCTTCCTCTCCTCATCTTAACCTTTTATATAAGATATACATGTCCAAAGCGAGTGATATGGGTATGGAACTTTTCCAGACAAATGGGGTTTATTTACATCAGTGCATCCATTTCAGTGGATGGTTATTTTAAGTTCTGTCCTCCTGGACCAAAGGTGCATTTGGTTTTTGCTGTTTTGATTTTGGGTTTAAGCTTTTGCAAACTGTTTTGTTTTGTTAGTTTTGTGGTGGTTTGTTTGTTTGTTTGTTTTAAACATTGAGGCTATTAAGGAGCCATAAAAATACAAGTAGAGACAATTTATGATGTCTGCTGCAAAGCAGATAGACAAGTCCTGTGTTGTTTTTCCTTGTCTTGCAATTGACCTTGACTCATTTATCTCGTTGCTAAAACCAGTACTCATTTCCGTAATATTTTTGTAATGAAACAGCTGATGTAGCTTAGCTATTGTGAAGTCTCTACAGGCTTCAGGAGCAAGTAGGAAAGGACTCAGTTCTCCTCTTTGGATTCTATCAACAGGAACTTAATCAGGTCTTGCAGAAAGAGCAGGTGGAATGCTGTAAAGCATAGTCATAAATGTTCATAGGCCATTTCTTGGCTGTTGTAAACACTGAAGCCAGTATAATATGCTCTGATCTGTATCACAGTTTTTCCTGCCTGGATTGTTTTCAGTCACACATTCATATCAGTAAAACTAACCTTTATACAAAAATTTTATTATATGAAGTTTCGAGATTACTTGATGTATTTTTCAAGTCTTAATTGTCATAGAGCTCCTTCCCTTTCTGCCAGTTCTTAAAATATCTTTCAAATACAAACATGGCATTTTTGTGTCTTGTCTGACCTGCAGAGAAAGAAGCAATGCTTATTACCAGTGATTTCAGTATGGTAATCCAAATTCATAGCAAAAGTCACAACATTCCATCTCATGTGCTGAATAGATTAACAATTTCATTTAATTCACATCATTCTAAATGGTGGGAAATATGTTGTAATGGAACCAAACAGAAACTGAAAATAACTTTGAATGTTTGTAGTCTGTGCCCGCTTTAGTGAGCGATAGTAACAAATACAGTTTGTCTACAACTGAGCTGTTTGTTAATCAACTATAATTAAGCTTTTTTTCCCCCTACTGAGTTTGACTAATATTTTCATGGCAGAAGCTCTCCAAGCACTCTGATTAACTTACCAAAGCTTTATTTTCTGGCGTGGAGATAAGAATGAAATGATTTAGAGATTAATCCATTTAGCTTTCTAAATATGAACTGATTGTGTTTATGGCTATGCTCTGTGCTTCTATATAAAACTTTACAAAATCTGTACATATTTTAGCCAGTCATTAAAAATTCTGACATGATACTGATTCAGAGGAATAAGGAATAAAAATATATACACCTGAATATAAGAAGCTAGGAAGTGCCATGGAAGTCCATGGAAGAAAGTAGGTGGTGAAGAAGCAGTAGAACAATATATATGTGTTTTTCTTTGGCTGATACATTAAAGCTGACAAAGGATGTCATTCATGTTACTGAATTCTCATAAGAAAGCTCATTGTCTAAAGTATACGCCGTCTTCCCTTGGTTTTGGATACTGTTGTTTGATAAAATATTCTGGAATGTGAATGTATTTTAGTTTACAGCCAGTGTTGTATCTGATCACAAAATCAGAAATTCTTAAAATCTGATGTTTATGTCAAGACAAATATTTTTCATGGTAGAATCTTCTTACGGCCCTGTCAACTAAACTCCTACAAGGGATGAAGTGTAGTGTGACCTAGAGGTTAAACATTGTGTTGAATATGAGACAGATTCATGTGTTACAGATGGTCATGGAAAATACATTGACTTTGAATGCTATCAGAATGCATGGTCAAGTGTACATGTATGTAAGTCCATGTGCACCTGCTATATAACCCTGCAGAATTTAGAAAAAGAAAAAAGACAAAAAGGATGGTTACATCCTTCAGCCATTACGTTGAAGAGATGATCAGTGAAGCTAATCACTCTCCTTTTCTTTCCACCCTCACTTCTGTAGCAGGATTTCAATCTGGACATAAACACTGTGATAGCAGATCAGAATGAACTTAAGTTATATCCTGCCCTGTTAAAATTGCATTGGAGAATGAATGACATACTGATTTGGAAAGTGTCTGGCTTATACTGTTTGTTTTACTTTAGTGAAAGTATTCACGTTGCTCTTTTTTCTTGGTTTTACTGGATGATTTTTCTTTCCAGGCAGAAAAAGTGGTGATTGATAAGCAAATACAAGAACTGAGACTTCCTCTAAAAAGGGAAAGTTAACCAGCCTCTCAGAGGCCAATTAGCCCTATCGGCTTTATCCTTTTGAACCAAGACACTGCTGGAAAGTTACATGGAGTCTTCTGCTAAAATAGCAAATTTAAATTAACTTGTCTCACAAGGAAATGGATATCCAAGTGCAAGTTTTGTCCTCAAGTCAATTATTAAACTGTGTTAAAGGAATGGTAGATCTTGTGATGAAAATGCTGTCCTACACAAATTCATATGTAATAAAGTTTTTAGCTTAGGGCTTCTTTAAAGCCTCTTACACCTTATAAGTCTTTAAATCAATGACAGTTCAACAGGTCTTACTGTGCTCCTCAATCCCACGCTAATACCGTTAAAGCAAATAACTGCTAATAGGTTCTCCTTCGAGACCCACTCTGTAGACCTCACCCCTATTTTGGGGCACCTCAGTTTAGTCTGCCTACTATTTGTTTGGTCTTAACTCACTTTTTACAACACTGAATTTCAAATGAAACAACTGCCTTTTTTGCAAAAGGACCTATCAGCTGAGAAAAACCTGGAACCAGCAGCAACAGTGAAAGTGGCACCTGCATGATTGCAGATGCTCCCAGGCTCTTTAGAGACTGTTTAGTCATCAGTGGCCTTGAGTGTCCCACGTGGCTGCGCTGTACTGCAACAATGGAAGCGCCTGTGAAAAAAGTAAGATTAGTGAGTATTTATGACAGACATTTTTCAATAGATGACCCACAAGCATAGAATTTACTCACAGTGCATAACAAAAAGACCAGAAACTTTGAAGCATTTTCAACAAGTCATGAAAGCATGCTACTTCCACATGATTTTCCTGCATAACAAAACGTATGAGGGGGAAAAAACCCTCCAAGAATATAAGGGAAATTGCAGGGATGGGACTGGATCTTTGTGCATTTTCTGTAGTGCATTTCTGTGATGAAATGCTTCACTGCAGAATGCTTGACTGTAACATAAACATGAGATAGACCAATGAACCCTCATAATTTGAGTTAGCTGTTAGAAATATGTGAGCATTTCAGGACTTACAACTATATCAAAATGACACACAAAAAAGCTTGCCGTTTGTATGAAAGGCTGTGTTGTGTTAATGTCTTTTCATTGTGCACTTTCAGCATTACCAGCTGAAGAAAACAGATAGGTTATTAATAGATGTGCTAAATATACTTGTGAGTTACGGTAACAACTTGGAGAAATACGTGTCCAGCTATTTTTCTGATATAGTAGAAAGCAAATAAAACCAATATGCTAGGAAATTCAGAGTCAATAGATTCATTGTAAGAAGTGGTTATGTTTATCAAATTATAGGTACTGAGCCTTTGGAGTATCAACTTTAGTGTATTCCTGTTCTCTGTAAAAATGAAGATTTGCATAAGATACTTGCTATCAGGGTTATTAAATTGCATCAAGTTGACGCTCACTTTTGTGCTCTCTACCTTTCTCTTTATTTCTGTTTACCATTTTGCAAAATCAGTTGTGTGTTCTGGAAGATGCTTAATGATATTTTTCTTTGTAAATATTACGATCATTATGTTTTATTTATTTAACTACATAGGTGTTCTATCCAACAAACAGACATTAACAATAAACAATTAGAACTGCTGATTTAAGTATTGAATTTAAGGTTAATCCCTGTTGTCTGCATGTTCATAGAATCATCAATCAGGATCGAGTTGGAAGGGTCCTTAAAGATCGTCTAGTTCCAAACCTCCTACGATGGGCAGGGACACCTCCCACTAGACCAGATTGCTCAAAGCCTCATCCAGGCTGGCCTTGAACACCTCCAGGGCTGAGGCATCCACAGCTTCCCTGGGCAACCTGTTCCAGTGTCTAAATACCCTCACAGTAAAAAACTTCTTCTAATCTAATCTAATCTATGCTGCTCCAGTTTAAAAACCCTCACCCTATTGATACATGCCCTTATAAACAGTCCCTTCCCAGGTTTCCTGGACCCCTTTCAGGTACTGGAAGGCTGCTATGCGGTCTTCGTGGACCCTTCTCTTCTCCAGGCTGCACAGCCCCAACTCCCTCAGCCTGTCCTTGTAGGAGAGGTGCTCCAGCCCTTTGATGACTTTTGTGGCCCTCCTCTGGTCCTGCTCCAATAGGTCCATGTCCTCCTTGTGTTGGGGGCTCCAGAGCTGGACACGGTACTCCAAGTGAGGTCTCGCCAGAGCAGAGTAGAGCAGTAGAATCACCTCCCTTGATATGCTGGCCATGCTTCTTTTGATGCAGCCTAGGATACGGTTGGCTTTTTGAACTGTCAGCGCACGTGGCCGGCTCATGTTCAGTGTCTTATCAACCAGCACCCCAAGCCCTTCTCTGCAGGGTTGCTCTCAATCCACTCATCTGTGGTTGCGATTGCCCCAACCCACGTGCAGTACTTTGCACTCGGCCTTGCTGAACTTCATGAGGTTGGCACGGGCCCACCTCTGAAGCCTGTCAAGGTCCCTCTGGATGGCATCCCTTCCCTCCAGCGTGTCGACTGCACCACACAGCTCGGTATCTATCCCACTGTCCATGCGCTCTATCCTACTGTTGCCATGTTCTGAGCTTTCAGGATGTTGGCTCAAGTTCACTGATTCCCAGGCCAGGATTAAGGTGAGTCACACCGAAGATCACCAGTTTTATTTATGAAACACCTAACAACAATGCATTTCAGTTGTCCACTTAGTGCAATCAACATGCCTCACAACAACGAGCTATTAGCGAGCAAAAGAAAATGGCCTTGCCATAGCTAGCCTTTTGTTAAGGCTAGAAATAGAGAGAAAGAAAGTGATAGAAAAAGGAGAGATCACCACCCTTGGATCCTGCAACGACCACGGCACATGCAGCCATCTTCTAGTGGTGGGCAAAAAGCGTGCAACTGCCTGGGGTGATCGCCTTTTATACGGTAGAGTTCCTGCCACGTAGGCCTTGTGGCAGATTACTGGGAATGGGTCTGGGGGTTGGTGAGGGCTTCTGAGGGGGGTGTTACTCCTCCCTCTCCCCGCTTGCTGCAGCCACAGCTCCCAGCCCTACCCACCCCCACAGCTCCGCTGGGGCAGGGGGCTCAGCAAAGTGATGAGTCACCCCCACACCAACACAGACAGGTGCCAGGCACGTGGCTCTCGCTTGTTCGGGTTCAGAGAAAACCCAAACTGTTTGAGACATTTGTTTAGTCCCTGACAACTGTCTATGTCGTTGACAAAGATGTTGAACAGCACTGGTCCTGATACTAACCGCTGAGGAACACCACTCATCACTGGTTTCCATTTGGACATTCAGTCATTGATTGCAACTCTTGAGAGCAGCTATTTACCCAATTTCTCATACACTGAATGGTCCATTCGTTGAATCCATGTCTTTCTAATTTAGAGACCAGGATGTCATGCAGGGCAGCATCGAATCCTTTGCCCAGGTCCAGGAAGATGATGTCATTTGCTCTTTCCTGATCCGCTGATGCTGTAACTCCATCATAAAAGGCCACCAGATTTGTCAGGCAGGATTTGCCCTTGGTGAAGCCATTTTTGTTGCCACCAGCTACCTCCTCATTTTTGATGTGCCTTATCAGAACTTTCAGGATGATCTGCTTTGTTATCTTGCCAGACACTGAGGTGAGACTGACTTGCCTTTAGTTCCCCAGGTGTTTCTTATTCCCTTTTTGCAGTCAGCGAGAACTTCACCAGACCACCATGACTTTTCAGATATAATGGAAAGTGGCTTTGCAGCTTCGTCTTCCAGTTCCCTCAGGATCTTGTTGGGTCCCATGGACTGGTTCACCTTCAGGTTCCTCAGATGATATCGGTCCTGATCTCTCTTACAGTGGGCAGTCCTTCATTCTCCCAGTCCCTGCCTTTTCCTGCTGCAACTTTTCAAGTGTGGTCAGAGCCCTTGCCAGTGAAGACTAAAGCAAAAAATTATTGAGTAGCTCAGCCTTCGCCATATCCTCTGTGACCAGGGTTGTTTCCTTACAGAAAGGGCCCTGTCGTGGTTTGACCCTGGCCGGCA
>NW_009733375.1:0-21803 GCF_000703405.1 Apaloderma vittatum
ATGCACTGCCCAGGGAAGGGCTGGAGTCACCCTCCCTGGAGGTGTTTCAGGAGGGGCTGGATGTAGCACTTAGTGCTGTGGTCTGGCCGTTGCAATGCTGTTGAGTCATAGGCTGGATATGATGATCTCATAGGTCTTTTCCAGCCTCAGCAATTCTGTGATTCTGTGAAGCACATACTTGTTAGTTCATTGTTAACTGGTGTTGGGGTGCTTGGTGTGACTCGCCTCAATCCTGGCCTGGGAATTGGTGAACCTGAGTCGTTGTCCTAAAAGCTCATGACATGACACAGGTAGACCCAGTAAACTGATACAATTGCAAGATGACATTCTGACTTTTGGAACTGCTTGGTTTTTTTAATGTGCTCCCTCTGTCTCTTCCTTTCCTTGCCCCCCCGAAAGTGAGTTTAGATGCTGCTTCTTCTTCTCCTGCCACCTGTTATTTGGGAAAAGAGACCAACACCCACCTCACTACCACCTCCCTTCAAGTAATCATAGAGAGTGACAAGGTCTTCCCTCAGCCTCCTCTTTTGCAGACTATTCTATGTAAGAAAACCAGCTGACGGTATGCAAATTGTCAGAATTACAGAAGTCAGGAATATGAGTTCAGCAGTAAGGTCTCCCCTCAGCCTCCTTTTCTTCAGACTAAACAACCCAAGTTCTTTCAGCTGCTCCTCATCAGGCTTGTGCTCTAGACCCTTCACCAGGTCTGTTGCCCTTCTTTGGACATGCTCCAGCACCTCAATGTCTTTCGTGGAGTGAGGGATCCAAACTGAACACAGGATTCATGGTGTGGCCTCATCAGTGCCAAGGACAGGAGGACAATCACTGCCTTTGTCCTGCTGGCCACATTATTTCAAATACAAGCCAGGATGCCGTTGGCCTTCTTGGCCACCTGGGCACACCTCTAGCTTATGTTCAGGGGGCTGTTGACGAACACCCCCGAATCCTTTTGCACCAGGCAGGTCTCCAGCCACTCCTCCCCAAGCCTGTAGTGCTCTATGGGTTTGCTGTGACTGAAGTGCAGGACCCAGCACTTGACCTTGTCGACTGTCATACAATTGGCCTCATCCCATTGATCCAGCCTGTCCAGGTACCTCTGTAGAGCCTTCCTACCCTCAAGCAGATCAACACTCATGCACAGCTTTGTGTCATCTACAAAATTACTGAGGGTGCATTCAATCCCCTCATCCAGATCATTGATAAAGTTATTTTCTCTCTTATCACTCTTTTTTCCCCATCTTCTGGGCCTGTGAAGGGTAGAACTTCTCTAAAATCCTGCTCTGATCCTGAGATCCTTTCAGTGTCTGCAGACAGAAGGCAGTTTTAGTCAGTCTTAGATCAGTGTTCCATTCCTCCTCTCCTCAGAAGCAAATACTTCAGTGCTCTTTAAAGTAGTAAATGGACAATGGGGATTATACGGGTGTGGGCCGAGAACAGAGCTGCATCTTTTATTACTTTTATAAGTCTCATCCCATTGATGCTGCCAGAAGCTTCTTTACTTCCATGTTCACTATGATGAATTGCCTTGGAGGAAGTAACAGTTACAGGTCAAATCCACCAGCAGTTCAGCTTAAAATAAGGGCCAGGGATTTTGCAAAATATGTAGTCATTTTGTGTTAAGACCCTGTTTTACACAGACCTGATTTGCATTATGTTCTTAAGGAAAATATATTTATTTGGGGGGAAAAGTTTGCGTCAAACCAACCCACGCAGCTCATCTTAAGACTCCCAAATAATACAGTCTCCTGGATCAGGAGAGGGAGAGATTGCTTTATGTATCTACGGCTCCTTTCTAGATTACACTTACAAAACCACCAACCAGTTTTATTTAAACCAAAACTAAAATCCCAGCACAGATAAACCTGCTGAAAAAACCGGGCCACAGTGACTCCTCTGTTCCTTTCAGTATTAGCACAATACCGTCCCTCCTAATTTAAGTGTCTTGGAGCATATTTTCATTTCAGATCTTGGAAAAAGAGAAGCTAATGACGAGATCAAGCTGCACAGAGCCAGGCTGTTGCCCTGGTGTAATGGAATAGCTGATGAGTGATTCGGTGCACCAGGTGCTTGTACCTAAAATACAGCTTTGTGAAACAGGGTTTGTTATTACTTTTTTAAGTTTACTAAATAGTCTGTTTGAGTTTTTGTATGTTTTATCTACTGGCAAACAATGTATTTTGAAATCTTGAAATAGACTTTAGAAACAAAGGAATTTGCTATAGTGAGATTAAGAGTAGATAGAAACCTTGTGCATTTATTCTGCTTGTTTTCATTTGTCATTGCTTTGATGTCTGTTCTGGTCATTAGGAGTGAAAGTATTGCATTTTCATAAGCAGTATATAATGCCACATTTTAGCAATCATTTAAGTATTTCTTTAGTACTAGAAAAACAAAATCCAAGTTGAGCTTTAATACTTTTTCAGAGCTCTCTTTAACTGTACTATTTTTGTATGACAAAAGAGTTCTGTAATAACTAGAAGGAACATAAAATTTAAGAACAAAAAAATGGAATGCAACTATTGCTCATAATACAGGAAGCATAGCATGATACCTACAGAAGAAAATTGGGAATCAAAAAATCTCTTTGCTGCTTTCCCTTGAGAAAGCCTTTTTTACTTCCTGGTGGTTTACCTGTTGAAGAAGAGTATTGGGTGACTCCTGTAATTTTTAAGTATGGGAATTTTGTGCTCTCTGTACCTCTGAAGCACGTCCCACAGCTGTAACAAGTTATGAGAGGAATGTGTCTAGGCTGTGGTCTTGTCTCTCATCAACTGGGGTTTAGTTACAGGTTTTTATGGTGTGTATCAGCTGCACAAAGGTGCAGAAACAGGTTTCTGGTTTGCTGTGGTAGATTCCGAGACTGTCAGACTCCTGATGGGCACTGAAGAGCCCCATGTGAATTCTGTAGAAATAAATGGGGCTGCCTTGTAATCCCACCCTTCCCCAGGTGCAGACATTTTGGAGAACTGCAAGCTGCCTTTGTGACGTCCTGCTGGGAGGCTTATTCTGTAGATGATAAATAGGTTTTGAGGTTAGTTGTGCTCAAATTGGCATTCCTGACAGTGTGCATAGAGTGTTCTACTTGTCTTTATACATCTATGACTCTGGTGATGATTGATTTTCAGTATTTTTTTTCTTTTTTAAATTTGAAAATAAGATGCTGCTTTTGGAAGAAAGTTTTACTTCTCATTTAATACAGTAATGCCTAATGTAAGTCAGTGAGTTGCTTTTCGAGTTCTGAAGATGAGAGTCTGGGATTTACCGTGAATTTAATTATTGGTAGTTATGTCCTGCTCTTAACAATGAATAGGAATGTTATAAAAATATGAAGAACTTTTTGCAATAAACTTTATAAGCTGGGGAAAAGAGTTCGGCTTCGGTTCAAGTATTTGCAACCAACATTTTCATAACTTTGCTCACCGTTTTAGTTTTATAAGAGGCATTTTAGAAATATTGCTTGACTTCCATGGGCAGTTTACTGTTGTTCTTGTTTGTTTGTTTGTTTGTTTTGGTGTTGTTTGGGGTTTTTTTAAGTCATGAATGGAATATAATTTGTCCAGCGTTTAGGAACTTGGTTTCTTTTTTTTTTTTTGGTCCCTTTATTTTTAATTAATGTTGAAAGGGCTGTGACTACTACCTTGCTATTAGTATTGCCTGCACAAATGATTGGAACTTAAGCTGCTGTTTCTGCAACTCACCAGGATTTGAAGAGGAACACAAAAGACAAAGAAAGACAGAGATCTAGATATTTCTCTGTATAGGGGTTGTTATAAAAGCTTTTAGAGTTAACTATATTAGCCTTATGTAGAAGGATAGTAAGATGTAAAGTAGTAGGGAGACATTATTAAAATAAACAATTGATTCTCTAACCTTTAGGTTAAAACTCTTACATGAAGAAGAGATGGGGTAAGTAACGCAAGCCATACAAACATTAAAAGGTGGTATAACCTGTTTGACGGTGTAATGGGTAAGTTGAGATTTGTGAGGCTTGCTCTGTTTTACCTTAATTTTATTTTATTTTTCATGTGTTTGAGCAGCCACATTCATATTAGAATGTTGTCAGAATACAATGTAAATTATGAAAAAGCATAGCTTGTCTTGTTTGTCTGTTCAAAGAAGCCAGAGTATGATTTTTCATTTGTAGAACAAAGGTACTCTGCAAGAATTGAAAACACCTTAAAGTCATGACAAGAAAGGAAGAGAGAAACTGATCCAAGAACTTAGACTACAAAAGTTTTATATGAATATATAAGCTACAGTTCTTTACACACAAATATTAGAACTGTTAGTTTATTTTGCCTTATTTGTTGAAAGGATAGTATTAAAATGGTGAAGTTTGTGGGGTTTCAGATTTTTTTTCTCTACTCTCCTCTATAATTTGCTTTCTGCAGTGCTGTGCTATCATCTCAGGAAATGAAAGCCTTGAGCTTCCATGCTGGCTGTCCAGGATTTCAGGTAAAAACCTGCTCTAAGGTCATTCTTTTCTTATTTTTTTTCTAATTTCTCCTACTGGAAGAAAACAATATGGAGTTAAACCAGAAGCATTTTGCTTGGACCTGAGTTTGTAGCTAATAACACTAGTTGATCCTTCCAGTAAGCTATATTGTGAGTTCTTCATCAGCTGGCTTCTTTGAAGTCAGTGCCTTCTGAATAAATGGGGTTAGAGAGCAAGGACTCTGATGTTACTTCTCTCTGCCTTTGGTTTCAGAATCTTTCCTTAATCCTAAAGCTGATTCTTAAATCTGCCCCCCTCAGTGGCACAGATAAGACCTTCCATAATATTTCTTAGCAACTGAGCAGTATGGCTTAGCGTGAAAGAAAAATGATAGGTGTTTTGGACTATTGAGAGCAAAAGGCTCTAGATCAGGCCCAAATATGGGGCTTAAAAAATGACCCTCTATGTTTAGGGTGCTTAGAGTTCTGGTGGGTAATCTTTGCTTGATGTCATGGCATTTTTGAGATAGTGTCAGTCTGCAAGAGATATAGACTGAAACAGTTTGTTTTATCTGGAAAAGAGAGAAAATACCTCAATAAAGCTGGTCGTAATGATGGAAGATAAGAGCATGTAGTGTAGATGTTCATAGCAGAATCCGTATTGTTTTAGCAGTTCTTGAAAGTGATTCCAAAATTGTTTCATGAGTCTTAGAACTAATTGTCTCATTCCACTGAAACTCTTCTTGTTTGGGGTTTATTAGAGGGGAGACAGGGAGAAGTTTAAAGAAAAGTTTTTGGTTTTTTACAGTTGATGTCTTTGTTGATGATAAGATGTGTAAATTGTCATGTTTTGTTATCATGGGCTCTAACCTCCAACGTCTGGGTGGTGTGAGAGTCCCTGGTTGAAGTGTATTTAAACTTTCCTTCTTAGTTTTAATGAACGTAAAGATGTAATCTGCATTCCAAGACTTTAGGGAGATAGACATCCCTGTGTAGTTAATGAAGAAAAGGCATTCCCCTAAACAGCAGTTCAGAGCAGAAGATTAGTGTCAGGGCTCCACACTGGCCTTTCCATTTACTGTTGTAAAACTGTATAATATGATTAACTCTTCTCTCCTCAAGATTGTCAGTGAATTCTGGTTTTGACTTTTTGGTTGGAGAATACAGTACTGCCCATTCTCAGTAGGTTATAACCATGGAGAGAAGATTCCATGTTAATTTGTGAACAGAGGATCTTTTCAATGGCCAGGCCACAAAACCTGTTGTTTCCTTAGAAGCTTACAAAAGCCAAGTACATCTGGTTTAGATCAAAAATACTTACATGTGAATGCATGATGCTATAAGGATGATGTCTGTGAAGCTGACATATGAACCTCTCTAATAAGAGCTGAAATTCCAGCAAGCAGAATGAAAATCCTGAAACTAGGATTAAACCTATTTTTTAATATATAAAACAAATTCTCTGCTAATACTTCTGAAAAAGTGGTACAAAAATCCAGTATAAAACCTCAGCCTTCAGTATAAGATTTGCAGTTACAACAGCAGTTTCTAGAACATAAAATCCAAGACAAGCTACTGTGTGAATAGTGATAAGTGAAAAATAGAAGAAAAACAGACACATACCTAGTTTGTTCCTAACTGGGTCTGGGAGTTCTGACTAGGTAAAAATGGTATCTTGAAGCCTTCATTTTCTATTAAAGTGCCACAGCCATATAAACACAGCTTTGGTATAAACAGGCATTGCATTGGCGTTAACATATGTGGGCAAGACAATATGTTTTTATAAAAAGATGAAATGGCAGTTTTTTTAAAAAAAATAGAAATTGCACAATGTTGAATTTATAGTTAACTGTTTATTTTATTGTTGAAATTTGCTGCACATAATCCATAAGATGCTGATGGCCTAATCTCAACCAAACAGGTAAAAAAAAAAAAGTCATTGAAAAAGGAGCTGAGGTTTTGCAGCAGTAAACTTGGTTCAGTTTTCTGTTTGTCAGTAGATAGATTAATGCTGTCCTTCAATATTCTGCTAAACTTGGAAGCTGCCAAAACTGTAATTCCAAAAGAAGTTATCCTAAATATTTTGGTCTTTGTTTTAGTTATTTCTCATTATTCAGCAGATTCTGCTATGGAACTTAACAATTAAGCTCTAGAGCAATATACTTGGGCATACTTTGCATTATTACACTCATCCTAGATAACTTTTTAAATCAAGCCACACATAAGCTTTTTATGAATGTTATGACAGTCTCTTATTTTGTTTCAGGATAAGATTGATGCTTTTTATTGTTTGGGGAGTGTTGGTTAGTTTTCTAGGTGACCAAAGTTTGCCAGCCTCTTTTCATTTGTCAAGGAGTGTCCTTTTCTTTCCTGCTATGTTAGTAAATGTAGGCTTACATTCTAAGAGTGCAAATTCTAGCCAACAAGAAGCAGCTAAGAGGAATGTGAGAGAGAAGTCATGCCATGGCATTGAGACAGAGCAGTGGAAATCTTGTATGAGAGGATTTTCTACGTTGTGTATTCTTATATAGATATCACAGAATGTGCTGAAGTTGTGACTCAATTTTTATTTCAGCAATATTATTACTATGTTTAGAAGGTCCTAAGTAAATCATAGAATCATGGAATGGCCTAAGTGGGAAGGGACCTTAGAGATCATTTAATCCAACCTCCCTGTCATGGGCAGGGACGCCTCTCAACTAGATCAGGCAACACATGGGGATCGAACCCGTGACCTTGGTGTTGTCAGCACCATGCTCTAAATCAGAACACGTTTCTGTATTTCTAGCCTGTTACAAAATGTCTAACACCATTCTACTACTGGAAATATATTCAAATTCCACAAGCAGTACTATTTGTCTATTGAGTCTCAACCCAACGGCACGAAAAAGCCTTTCAATTTACCTGTCACGAATTTTGTATGTACTCTGTGAATGACAAAATTCGCACTGTGGCATTTTTTATTTTATTTTTTTTAAACCTGTCAGCTAACAGAAGTAAACCAGTCCTCATTAGTTGTAATTTCCTGCTCTTCCCTTATAGTATTGACACTTGCAGACTGATCTAATACAATGTGTGGTGTTTGGTTTCCATCTTCCTTCAGCCAGGGAGGAGTCAGCGCTAGGGAGCTGTTGGGAATGTGTATGTATGCGTTTTGGAGCTCCAAGGCACAGGGCATGCTCTACTTCAGAATACAGTATCAATTCATGATTAAGCAGCAGTTAAGAGGCAGCCCTGTGTGCTCAGTTAGTTTTGTACTTCATCGCCTGTAACACCAAAGATGTATTAATCCTCAGTACTGCTCTCAGATCTAAGCATTATTCTCCAGTTCACTTGGCCAATATTTTATCCTGTCTTCTGAGGGGAGAGCCTATTACTCATTATAAGTAGTGGCATATGCTCTCACTAGGGTAGATACAGAATTTCTGATTTTTCAGGATGAACAAAAGTGTACATTCTGTCCAATTCACCAAACAACTGCTGTCTTGCTGATGTTATATAGCTTTTTTTTTTTCTCTAAACGCTGATATTGAAAAGAATGGGACAGCTACTTCCCAAGATAAAGTGAGGGATTCTGCTCCAAAAAAAGTGGGAGGAAAGGCAGGGAAAGGGGGAAAAAAACAAACCACCCACCCTCAACTATCAGGACGTTTGTGAAAAGGGGAAAAGATACTATTTTGGAACAGTTGATCACCACGGAGGCTTCTAATTCCTTTTATTTAATGGTTTATAAACAACTAAGACACTGGAGTTTTGGAATAATACTGTATTTTAAAGTTGCTTAGCAGGAGAAACATACTGATGTGTGTACTACATACCGTGGGACATAGGAGAGAGTCTTAACGTTTTTTTAGAGGTTTTAGATTTTGTTAGGTGACTCCAGTTACATGAAATGACTGGAAGGTGCTGGGAAGGACTGTGTTCTTGGAGGAACCATTCTTGATGCTATCCAGTAAGTTTCAGAATGTGGATTTTTGTCTCAAAACTAAAAGGATTCCTTAGAAGTTAAGTCATGTCAGAACCATATTTAGAACATGTTTTTCATTCTGCGTTTTACAGTGCTGTACTGCAAAGGTAACAGTAGGATCATGACGTTCCGGTGCTGTGCTTTAGCAAAGTTCATTAGCAAGCTGGTAGTTCAGGAACTGCCTGCGTGGTCTAAGTATTAATTATACTAGTTACTACCTGGACATCGACATAGATTTAAAGGACTTCAAACACAGTGAGAGAGGGCTGTTGGCACAAGTGTATGATTGAAACCCTGCACTGCTAAAGCATTGAGAGGTTGAGAAAATAGCTTTATGTGTTTTCTATCAAAACCGCTGGAGGGGTGAGAGGCTGTGTTATTTACTGTGTCTAGGTAAAATTATAAAAAGTCACACCTTCATTTTACGCTTGCTGGGCCTTGTAAATCCCCCTTATCCCCTAAGATAAGAGACAAAAGTTTAACAGGAAAGGAAGCCAGTGCCTTTTAAAGTACCAGCCTGCTAGTACACAACCCATACACTTTGGCTCCTCCTCACTAAAAGGACATCAGAATTTTATTCAGCCTGACTTCCCATTAGCTCTGCTGTGAAACTTATGCAATGTTGATTTTAATGATGTAAAGTCAAAGTCAAGGAAAACAAACTACTTTACTTAAGGTTTACTTCTAGTCTGTGGCAAAAAAAGCTTAAGTGCATCATAAGATCCTCTAGCTAGGCTTGATTTACAAGTCGTCTTGTTATAGGCTTCCAGTAATAGGAAGGACATCTGTTAGGAATAGATGAGGCTTTTCAGGCTAAGATTATTGTAGTAACAGTACTGTGGCTTCTTGTGATTTAATCACATCATATTATGGTTTTTCGTTGGGCTCCAGGTTCTGTAGTCAGAGGTTAAGAACTGCCATTATCATTTGGAAAAAAACCCTCTTGTTGTGGTTGTAGATAAAACCTTGCAAAGCATATAAAAAAGTGAAGTATGAGTTATTTTAACTTCTAAGGAAGGTGTGTGGTTTGCAAGCTTGTTTTTTTACAAGTTTTTAATAAGAGTAGGTCTTGTGTATTTTGGTATCTGTAATGTAGCTTTTTGGGGGAAGTACTAGTCTTTGAAGAACCGGGATATGGGATGTAGTTCAGATTGTTGGTATAATACTGCCTGCCATTTCCTCACAGCAAGAAAATTACTTTGTCCTAGTTATTCAGTGCTGTAAGTTCTGTAATGTTAGTATATAGCTTAAATATGTGCTTCGACTGATTAATAAGAAGTAGTACAGAGGATGCACAGGGATGTCCTGTCTTGTGCCGTTGTGCAATTTTGTGTATGAACATACAGAACCGCTGAGAGAAAGGCATGTGGACTTTCTAGCAGGAGTGATTACTCAAAGAGTAATTAGTAAAAGATGCTGGCTTTGCTCTATTTAGGAGGCTTACTGGGAAAGTCTTTTAAGCATAAACAAAGTAAGAAGGTGGGTTAACAGTGATACAGGAGCCATGCTTCAGTGCTGAAAACATTAAAATGAGGCTAAGTCTTTGCAAACATGATAGATACTGAAGATAGGTAAAATTCTGGCAAAGATGAGAGGACAGGTAAAACTGCTTTTTGTTAAGCTCTTTGATCTGAAATGTTTTGTGAACGCAAAGAATAACAAAAGCATCTTAATTAAGCTAGAAAAAACAGGTGTAGCATGAAAACATATCTGAACCCCCTCATTTTTGTTTCTGTAGAAGTAACGGCTACTCACTTGACTGGATTTGCCAGCATTGTCATTTAGTCATTTCGGTATGTGGAATAAATCTGGGAGTGATGGTCCATGGGCATGAGGCAGAGCCTCCTCGCAGTCCCCAGGGAACCGGGTGAACTGTCGTGATACACAAATCATGTCAGACTCTCCTGAGTAACAGCCAGGACTCTTCTAGATATGGAGGCTTTGTTCCAAACTGGATGTGCTGTGGTCTTCCTATACCACATCTGGATCATACTGATCTTCTTAGGAGAGAATGTAAAGATCATTTTACCTCACAATTTTCTTAATAGCACAGAACAGAAGAGATTAGCAAATAGTATTCCGTCAGGAAACACGTTTTCTGTTTTATACTCTTTGCAAAGACTAAGGTTTCTGGAATCTGGATGACTTGATTCTCACATGCTGCTTGAAATTTTACTCTGAAGGGTACAGTTTTTAAGCTCATTTTGAAAATTAATAGTGGAGAAGGTAATGGGACATAATTTCCAATATTGCTTTCCAGTTTTGTTTCATTTTAGATGAGTGTGGAGTTACTGTTGTGTTTTCAGAACAAGCAAATGTAATGCATAGAAAGCGAACACAATGCCCAGATGTAAAATGAAAGCAGAAGCTGATGAGTACAAATTGAATGGAGTCATGCTGAGATTACACACTGTGCCAGCCATAGCCCATTTAGAGGACTGTGTTCACATCTGGTTACGGCACTGCAAAAAGAGAAAAGGTAAAAGGGTTATAGCCCTTACAAGTATAGCAGTATGGGAAAGGTCAGAGTCCTGGTCCCACTGTCAAACAAAAGGGGCTATGATGGTATGGCAGAAAGCTTTATCCTTCATACAATCTAAGAAGAAGCAGCTTTAGGAACTGTAACTGTTTTGAATTACCTTGTGTACCAAATATCAACAATTAGGCATAATTCTGTAGACATAATTTGCCCATAGATGAACTTCTGTCAGATGTGGTAAAGAATAAGAGGACAATAAAGTGAGAGGCATTCCAGCACGCAGAAGTACGTGTAAATCCTTCTTTTATTCCCTTGGTTCCCTCTGTGGTTGGAACTTGTACACAACCACTTTGGAGCAGTGGGGGATGAGAAAAGAAATCAAAAGGGAAAACATGGATTCTCCTGCTCTGAAGAGATCAGCACTAAGTGGCAGAAAATGCGTCAATCTCAGTGGATTAAATAAATTCACCTCCCCTTCAGTAATTTATGTTTATAAGGTTTTGCTTTGTGCAAAAGCACCACAATTCAGCCAGTGTTTTACGAAGGGAAAAGAAAAAAGCCACTCTTAGGATAGGTTGATTCTTGAGGTGGTTGTTGAGGTAATTGCTCATTTCTGTCCCTTTTGTCTGCACCAGCCCAGTAGTGTAAACAGGTTTTGTCCCAGGCTGGTAGAGGTGTAGAATTCTGTGAATTAGGCTCCGGGAGCTGTGATAGAGGATCACGACAACTGATGGAAGAGCTGCAGAGTGAGTCCAAGACCTGCTGGATGCCAGTGGGTCTGCATAAAGTTAGTGTTGTCATGACTGTCCTGTCTAGGATAAAGAGTGTGAATCTGTCTCTGAACAGAATTAGACTCCAGAAAGTCTTCCTGTAGCAGTCTGCTGACAAGGCTGAGGGGAGGGAGTAGAACCCCTGAATTTCTGACTTTCTGAAGTGAATTTTAGAAAATAGAGGACATCATGGCTATCTTGTTTTTATTTTTTCAAGTGTTAAAATATTTTACCGCAAGGAAAAAAATCACAGGAAGACTACTATCTTTTTTGTGGCCTGTCCCTAGCCCAAGCACCTGAGCTAAGATTTAACGCATATTTGCAATGTTTCTGGGTAGTTAGCTGAATTGAAGCACAAGACTTTTTTTATTTAAAAAAAAAAAAAAAGTATGAAGGTTGGAGGATGGTATCTTCCTGTGGAGTTTCACAATGCATATTTGTAGGAAGAGTAGATCTACAAGTTTCAGATGCCAAAATGTAGTTCACTACACTTCAACTGAAGAAATTGTTATACTAATCCCTCTTCTAATGGGAGCTGAAGTACTTTACCCTTGGTTCCCAGTCATATTAAGAGCAATTTGAACATCCTTGTCAGGAAAGCAACAACAACAACAAAAAACTTCAGTAGCATACAAAAAGGCTGACTGTGAAGAAGAACCTGACTAGAAAGGATGCCTTGTTAAATATAGTATAAGGCAATTTAGTCGTGCCTAATATATATTTCTGGTGGCCTGATATTTCAGAGTATTGCAAGATACAGCATTGCTGGAGTTATTTACTAGAAATTAGATTGCTTTCTTGCAGTAAAGGACAGTCTCTTAACTGCAGTGATTAATAAGGAATTTGGTTTGGTTGTAGTCCACAGATTTTTATAATGTTTTATTTTTTCAAATTACTAATTCTTCTACTACAGACATAAGAAAATTATTGTAGTGGTAGTTGTTCCCTTAAATAAAATTTGGACAGAAATCTCAACTGTAACATGAATAAATATTCTTCTAAGTATGCTTCTGTGCTATTTGCACATTTGTGATAGGAGACATTTGGAAATATTTGCGTTGTGTAATGAAACCTCTCATGGCCTTGGGTAAGAAGCATTCATCAAGGGGTTTTCCTAATACTGAAACAGTGCAAAGTGTACTGTGTGTGTGTTGTGTCTTGTAGCATTAAAAGACATTAGTGACTGGCAAAAGATGCTCTTTGTGGTCTACACAAAGCAGGTGATTTTAAGTCAGCTCTGAGATGATAAAGTGTTTACAGCAGTTCTCTTTAAATCTGGTATTGTACGCAGTCCTACAGTTGAAAAGATGGGTAACGTTAAGAGCAAGTATTTTCCTCATGTCCTGGTGTGCCTAAAAGCTGTACAGTTTTCCTTCCTCATTATAAAACTTTAGTAGAGGTCAAAGCATGTCAAGGGACCAGCAGTGGGACAGACAGCTTTTTGCTTTTTACCTCTAGGATTCAAATCCAGCCAAATCATTAGTAGCTTCAAGTTGTTACCACCCAGTGGCTAAGCACTCTATGTAAAATTAATTTGGTAGTCTCAGCCCAGTTCTGAGTAAACACATTTCCACTTTACAAATATGATGAAACCAGGCACTAATTGGCACCCTTGCTAGCAGTCTCATTAGAGATGCCAAAATAACTGAAATGTTTCTTTGCTTCTAGTCGTGGTCTCTCCAGGTTAGCAGTGAAATACAGTGACAGGGCAGTGTGGAGAAGATAGCACAGCTGTTGCCCTCACTGTTTTGTGGACTAAGTCTGCAAAGTTGTCAGTCTCGTGCATCTCTCATGCCAATCTGTGTAGAGTTATTAGGATTTTTCCACCACTGTTGGTGCACTTTCAGCAGTCTGTTGGCAGTCCACTTAGAAATCCTTTTTGCCATCTGTGTGGTTGATGCAGTGATAGCATAATAGTTAAGTGGTTCAAATGTGGATTTCTGTGGTATATTTAGGAACTTGGAATTACAGCTGGTGCAGGCAGAGCACATTGCTGACAGGTAGCTATTAATCACTTTCAGCCATTCTTCTCACTGCCAGCTGCTTTGTAAATGAGAACTGGCACATGGTAGGTGAACACCTCCTCATTGTCCAAAATGGAAGGGGTTTGTGCCTTCTTTCCAGGGGTAGTAACTGTGTAAATGTCAGCAACCCCAAATGGAGATCACAGATTTTTGCAGTGTGACAGTGTTTTAACGTATGTAATGCCTAGAGGGATACAGGTTTGGGAGAAGTGGTTATAAAGAGGGAGAAGAAAAATTCTTTCATGTTGTCTGTTACGCGAGAGTAACCGTGTGTGTTTGATAACTTATTTAACTGAACAAGAAAGTCAGTTTGTGAAGTGCAGTCACTGACTTTTTCTCTGCCACAGAAGAGAGGAGGGATTTGACCACATGCACAAAGTAAAGGTGCCAGCGTTGCTGGGGAACTAAAATAGGGAGTTACAGTAATTCATCTGGTATTCTTTTTGCATTGTAAAAAAACTTCATGTAAATCTCAATATATAGTTTGCTTCAAATAGCGGTGTTGGTAGTTCAAATAGAGGCAGGTTCCTCTAGAGCCTTCTCTGCTTCTCTCAGAGTGAGTAGCTCTACCAGTGCTTTGGGCTGTGGTTATGACAGAGTCTCCAGGAAAAGTATGCAAAATGAAGTTCCTGGCTACTTTTGGTAATTAAAGATGCTTTTTATATCTACCTCCAATTGGGAAGTTTTCAGCTTGGACATGCGCATATTACCATGTAACACCAAAAATTTTTGTCTCATATTTGAATGGTGTTTCTTTAGGTTGAATACAGGTACAGTCAGTCATTGGCTTTGCATTTTGTAAGGTTATTTTTGCATGGAGCCGATTATGGTATTTTCCTTGCTCAAGCCTTTAGTTTTACAATTCACTCTCTTTGAAGTATGATATTTAAAATATGTTGACGTTTTCCTTCCTTTAAATCTCCAGCAAAATTATGCATGCTTAGTGCTTTTCCATGGTAATGTTTTCAGGCTGGGCATCCTGCCTTACTTGCTGAAGCTCTCAACTTCTACCATGAAGCCAAAAAGCTTACTGATACGCAAGTATCTGTCTGCATCCATCTCTATGGATAGATAGGGTATTTGTTCTGAAGGAAATGCAGAAGGTAATATTTTCGGTCTTGAGAAAGAGACCTACAGGCTTGCCCTTTGAGAATCAGTGTAGTTCCGTGGTTTTGATAAGGGGTATGTGAGTTTGTGCTAGGTAATCAGCTAGCTCAGACTAGCTGTCTCTGCGCTGATTTATTTCATTGGTATAATAAATGTGCTTATATCTGTGCTGGGGTGCTGGACTTGAACTTCTTGGGCTTTTCTGATGGAGTATAGTAGTATAGATGTTACAAAGATCAATAAAGATCATCCAGAAACTACTTGCACCCTAGACTGCCAGATTCACAATTAATTTACTTCTGGTGAGAAATTACTGTAGGGATCAAATCCAGTCTGTTAAAACCAGTCTGCACAAAGAACTGGAATCTAGCAGGTCTGTTCTGTATTACCCTGGAGATAAAGATCTATGAACATACATACAATAGTATCCAAATGCCAGTAATGCACATGCATGATTAATGTCCTTTTATTGTAAGGTACACTACCACCTTACATTTTCAGCATACCTATTGCACTTAAGACAGTCACATCAGTGCTTTTTTTTTGCCCAGTGTCTGTCTCTGCCTGTGTAGTTCTGCATAGTCCACCTTCTCTTACTTTGTAAACTTTTGCAGTCAGTCATTTGTAGCTATTTCTTAGGTTGTGTAATATGCAGACAAAATGAAATCTGAATTGGTATGTTTCATGCCTTGTTAGAGACATAAGAGCTAGAATATTGGAGTTAGAACAAACAACACCAGTATAAGTTACATGTGTTCATTCTCATTGTCATGTGCTTTTAGTTTGGCCCCATATTTTAAGAGTTACAGTAGGCGAGTTCCTTGTAAGCATTGGAAGTTGAGTAATTTCCTTAAGTGATGTCTAGTAGGAGTTAAAGCTGGTCAGTATTTGAGTTGGATTGAGACTTATATTCTAAATTGTAGTAATACAGTATTTAACATTACAAACTTGTGCCCTATAGGTTTATTGTAGAAATTTCTGAATGTAACTTGTGTTATAACAAAGCTGCTGATACAGGGTAGAAATGCAGAAGCCAAGTAATTCCTCTCAAGCCACTGCTTAAGTAACTTCAGTGCATGGATGTTTTCTGTATGTGGATATTTTCTGTGGTACAATTGAACTATTTAATGCAGCGACTGCTGCTTTCTCTAGACATTTTTGATACAGGGTATCAAAATGGATGAATATGCATTTGGGGTGTCTGTCATGATATGGCTTTGAATTTTATTTCTAGCTGTTTGTCATTCAGCTAGTTAGGTAATGGGAGAACATTTGAGACCTCTATTAAGTATTTCATATTGAAAATTAATTTAAATGATTTAGCTGTGGGTAATCTAACTAGTGTGACTAACACCAAAATATCTTTGAGAAGTCAAAATACCTAGACACAGTTAGATTTTGGAATGAACTTTGGAGTTACAGTGATAGGCAAGTAAGAAAACATTTTGTTTTTAATTTTATTATCTGCTGCAAAATACTGTCTTGCTGTTACCTGAGCCTTACTGAAGTCCAACAGTTTTTCTGTTCCCTTTGAGTTACACAAAACCAATCAAAAGAACAACAGGATTGTATAACAGTTCATGGAATATGTAATACAAATTGGATGATAGACGTATTAGAAACGTTTTTTAAAATCAAACCTTGAGTTCAGTATGTAATGGAAAATGAAATACTGATACTGGTAGAAATGGAAACAATTAATTTAATCGCTCTCTGTAGTTATTTGCTGTAATTCATTTAACCACTTCAAAAAATTTATTCATTATGAGCCATTTACTCAATACAATTCATTTATCCAACAGTATAATTCATTTGCTGCTTTATCCATTTACTCAGCATAATTAAGTCTCCTGAATGAATTTGTAAAGATTCAGTATCCTTTTAGGAGGGCAATAAGATGTCTCAGTTAAGTTGAAAGAAAAATAAAAGCCCATTGTCAAATATTAGCTTCTTCACAAGCAACTTTGGTTATGTTTATAGCTCATCTTCTGCCTCGATTGATACTGAAGTTGGTTGGAAAGCTCCCACCCCAGTACAAGCACAACTAGAGGGTTAGTTGGTTGTCTTAAGAACTGCAAAGGTATTTGCTGTAGCAACAAAGCATCAGGATGCTTGCAAATCCTTTCAAGTCACTGTAAAGCACAGCACACACCTGAGAATAGAATGCTCACATGGCAGCTCCCAGCCTCTTGCTTACGTCTGTGGAGATGACCCTGTTCCCAGGCTCTGTGTGGGTGGAGCTGGCTCTGCGGAGCGCCCTTCAGTGAATTGCTGGGTGCGGTCAGCTAAGCAGAGAGCGGAGCAAGAACAGAGGACAGAACAAAGCTCAGTGGCTTCGTTTGCTTGCTTATTTTTTGTTCAATTAGTCTCTGTGCTGCCAGTGCCTGGGGTTTTGGTGGTTTCCCCTCCATAAATGGAAGCAAGGTATAGGATTAGTCTGCAGAACATGAATGTGCTAAAATAGAGCTGCCTTATCCTTGCTACTTGTCTAGAGATCTAACGGAGATGGAGTGCTCCAGGGAGGCTGGGATAAACTGCACTTTGGAGAGACAGAGGGAATATCTGTGGATAATAAGGCAGTCAAGGCACCTATTTTAGATTTGCCATCGAAATGTAAGTTCTGTTCATCTGCAAATGAAAACCAGGGAGCTGTATGTTCCTGGAGCTCAGAGCTGTCCTTTTCATTGGGCAGGAAGAATGGAAGTTGGCAAAGTAATCGTACCAACATCTTTCTGCTTGTACTTTGCTTTACTTGGAAGGCCAGTGCTGTTACTAAAACAATTTCTGGTTATTTCCCCACTCCTCTAGGCCTGCAAAGCAGGCTTGTCCTTTCCAAAGTTTAATAAGCTCCTTATGCATAAAAAGAGAAAGACAGTGCAGACTGATCTTTGCAGTAGCCAGATGTTCTGCTCTTACTAGGGTCTTGGTTCTGCCTCCCTCTATTTTTAATTTAAGATCTGGAAGAGGACCGCAATCTGTGAAGTGTAATGACATTTGGTGGGTCTCCTCTTTGATCACAAAGCTTCATTGTAGACTGTCACCTGTTTCCAGGTCACTGGACCATTCTTCCCTCTGACAAAATACTACCTGAGACTGTTTCATTGTCAGATGCTCTTTTCAATGCCCTTGGCCTTTTCAGTTTCCCGAGCCGTTTACCTATTTGCCTTTCTGATTTTAGTGCTCTTTTTTTTCTATAAACGCTGATTCAAAACGCAGTTCAGGTACTAATGAAAGAAGGCAGTGGAGGCTGGGTCAATGGCTGGCATGGAGTTACAAGATACTTTAATCTCCAAACTCCTGCAGAGGTGTCTTTACTATTAAATTACACATATAGAAATCAAGATCGACAACACTTGCATTATTCTTATAAAAGAGATTTAAAGGGAAATACATTTTCATATAAATGATAACTTACACCTTTGTTTTATATTTTTGTGATCCTATGCCATTAAAATTCTTATTGTTGGTCAGTTACAAAAAAATATGTGCATACATTTAAATAGTTTTGTACTGTTACACACAGGATTCTTTCTTGGGATAAGCAAAGGTAGAATAACATTTGACATTGAGAGGTTGTAAATTTTATTGTCACATTCTGTGCTGCAGAGCACATTCATTTAGAATATCTCTAAGGCTGGGATGCAGAAAAATAAGTACTTTCTTGGCCTGCAAAACAAATCACAGTGGATGGAGTGAGCAGTGCACTGTAAAGTTGTGGCTGCAAGAAGATGAAGAGGCGAGAAATGAGGTATTGAGATTGGTAGTTCTGCTTTCAACATATATCCAACCAAAAATGCTCTAAAATAGTAGTGAGGGAAGAAGTGGTGGCAATGGAACAAAAAAAAAACCCAAACAACCAGTAAAGATTGGAAATGTGCAGTATTCCTCATTTTGCAACATAGACTAATGAAAAGATGGAAAACATACAAACAAAAAAGGCAAATCAGTAAGAGCAAAGAAAGACTTCAGTGGAAACAGATAATTGATTGATGTGCTATGTTGGATGGGTTCAAATGCGAGATGGTAGCACAGCAGTGCTCTGGAAGGATCTTCAGAGAGGAGGTAGTGATGGATTCTGCCTCCTGCTTCTTCCTCCCCTTTTCTCCATCCTGGCATTTATACAGAGGTTTTCTTCTAGACGCATAAGTGAGCAAACAATGAAGTGCATAAAAGTCTGTTAAGTTTATTAAGAATTGTAAGGCTTGGAGTTGTCCAGTAGCAGGATGACAGGTGACACCATGAGTGAAGGCATAAGAAGGAAAGAAAAAAAAATTACAAATCAGATTATGGTGTGTGGTCTTGGAAGCAAAGGAAGATGTAGACAAATGGTCTGGAATTTGGTTTGCTTTTGTAAGGTATTTGACTTTTTTTTTTTTTTTTAAACACACTTCATTTTTCACGTCTGTTTCCAAGTGATCCTTTTAAGCCTAATATGAAAAACTTGGTGAATGTAATTTGGCTTTTTGTTAAAATGAACTTCTTTTCCCCCTAAGGTTTTGTGAAACTGGGAAATCTTTTCCTACCACTAAAAGAAAAAATAAATTCCATGAAAAGTCTGTGCTCTGCAGTTGTTTTTGGATTTGCAATAAAAAACAAGTTTTGAGCAATCTCTGAGAACAGTGATTTGTTCCTTATTAGATAAAGACTTTTTTAATGTCAGTGAAGAATCCTGTTCTGAGAGATACTTCTTCTGAGAGCCCTTCTGGTTTCTTGAAATGAAAATGATTTAATTAAATAATTCTTTTTCCTCCCACCCCTCTTCCATAGCTGAAAATTTAGTGGAGATACTATTTGAACATTCTTCTTTTACTATTTCTTATTTTCCCCTCATATTTCTTCAATTTTAGTAAGGCAATAAATTTAACAAGTGTGGTTATTTTTTCCTCTGTTATCTGTATTCTGCCTCCCTTCTCCTTGTGAAATATAGTATCTTTTCCAAAAGTTGCTCACTTTTTGTAAAACTGTAAGGCAGAAATATGACTGTTAGAGCCATTTGCTAATAGGTGCATTAGCTGTTGCCAGGGCATTCACTGAAAAGCAAAAATGTAAATTTTCGTGTCTGAAAATCCTGTCCTGTACCTTATATACGTGACCAACCAAGTGTTAGTTAATAAAAATACCTTTGTCTCACTCTTTGTATTTTCGAGTTGAAGAATATGGGAATAAAAATGAGCTTTATTTTTTAGATGGTTGTTTTCATGGTAGCATGACCCTGTAGGGGCAAATTTGTTTTCATTTTCCAGGGTGAGGGGAATCCCTTTTCATGTAAAAATATTAGGAAGATATTCATATAAATATATGTAGACTTGACAAGAATGGCTAACAATGACAACAGCAACCAAGATGTTTTGGTTTCACTTATTCTCCTTTTCTTGATGCCTTCTCCCACTCCCAGAATAAAACCCCTCCAACCAACAAGTTTGAAGTATGAGAATAACACATCCTAGATTATTTTAGGTAGTCACAGCACTTAGCTAGTACTGTGCATTTGTTTAATAACTTACAATCAGAGGAATACTGTATTTTTCTGAAATTAGATTGATTTCTTAGCTGTATAATGTGGGAGTTTCTGAGTTCGCATTAAATGATGTATAACACTTTCAGACTCATGCAGCTCTGAGAAGTTAAAAGAGTGCCAGGTATAAATAGAACTGTATAAGCCTGAGTTTTTTCTTTTGCATTTCACTCATTCTTTTGATACAAAAAGCTGTTAAAATTCATTATCTTGGCAGAAGGCATACTCTAAGGATGAAACGTGATTTTAGGTGGGCTAAATTGTAATGGAAATAGTTTACTACAGGAAAGCTGCAAGGAGCAAAAAAAGAGTAATTCTCCTATTAAAAAGTTATTGCCACAAACAATAACCTTTATGGAGTCATCATGCCTTTGATTTAGCAAAGTGCAGAACTGAGGCTTTAAGTCTGAGACACCACTGCAATATTTAACAAAGATAAATGATACTTTGGATGAGAAGAGGCGTTTCTTATTACTTCACACATCAGCAGCTTAAACTTTTTCCACTTACTTTGCTTTATTAATTTTAAAGATGATGACACTTAAGAGCCACGGTTCTCACAGCTCTAGGCATGTTTGCTCAATTCCGTAGACCTGGAGGATTTCAAAGAAAAAGACTGTGAATTCTTACTATTTGTATAAACTGTTCGAGAACAGCAGATGAAACGGGCCAGTGTTGTGCCTTATGTTCTTAGTATAAAATGCAAACACAGTCTTTTAAATACTTGTGATACACACAGCTAAGTGAATTAGCATTACAGTGCTAGATTATTTTTTCTTGTATACAGGAAAAGGTCAGAAGGATTCTTCTTATTATACTTCTTGGTCTTTAATGAATAGATATTCTGTTCCTGTGAGGATCTAGCCCTAGACTTTGACAAGAATGGAAACAATGCGCCAGTTACTGTCTGAGATAAATGTGAAGTACTTAACATTTAATTTCTATTATTTGATACTATGCCAACCGTAAGAAAAAAGTCAGACTTTTCCTTGAAAGAACTGAGAATGCTTACTGTGCTTTGGATTTTACCTGTATCTTTATAATTAGAAAAGGCTTATAACTGTGGCAACCAAAATCCCGTTTATTGGTTTTTTTGGCAACAGTGATTTGCTGTTGCACAGAAAGTCAGTTCAGAATTTATTTAATTACTTTCTCCGTCATAATAGTTGTGTCCCACTGCATTGCCTTTTACCTTCATTTTCGGTTGTGAATTCAGACTTAGATGAGATTTAATGCTTTCAGGGAACTCTTTTGCATGCTGGATGGGTACAACTGGGGAGGTCCCGGATGACTAGAGACTTGCCAATGTGACACCCAGTCACAGAAAGTCACCAGAAAGGCAGGAAGGATGATCTAGGGAACTACAGGCCTGTCAGCCTGACATCGGTCCCAGGAAAGATTATGGAACAATTCATCCTGGGGATGATCATATGGCAAGTGCAGGACAATGAGGGGATCAGGCCCAGCCAGCATAGATTCATGAAGGGCAAGTCCTGTTTAAACAACC
>NW_009733376.1:0-287 GCF_000703405.1 Apaloderma vittatum
CCAGCTGTGCTGTTTAATCACTGCGCTTCCAACTTTTGCTTTGCAATGCCTGACGGCCAGTCGAGCCGAGAGAAGTAGCACGGGATTTTTAGAACCAGCTAAAAAAACCAAACCACCCAACTCTACCCTTCGTTTTCCTGTTTCTACACAGGACTGGCGAGTCGCACGTTAAACAGCCATGTAAAGACATTTCCTTCTAAAGGATTGACACGTATTTGAGTCCTGACAAACTGGAGTGCCCAGGACAATTTATTTTATTTTTTTTTTTTTTTAATTTTCCTGCTGTG
>NW_009733376.1:363-1717 GCF_000703405.1 Apaloderma vittatum
TCCAGCGCCCGCAGGGAGAGGGAAAGGAGCGGCTGTTGCCATTAGTTGAATGGTTTGATACATAACAGCAGACATGCTTTGTGGACTGAAAAAGGATTTGCAGTCAGACTTTGGTGAGTGAGCCTGTCGGTATTTTTTTTCCCTCCTGTCCCTCAGTAGTTTACTATTGTTTACTTTGATTTCCTTTGACCGCCTTTAATATCATAAACAATTTCAAGTGCTGCTTTGAAGGGAGTTTTACAAATCCAAACCATTCTATCCAAACCGTGGCTTAATTGCTTTGATTTGCAAAATATCTTTCTGTTTCTCCGGAAGGAATTTCTCCCTGTGACCACTGGAGAGTACCCTTCAGGCTGCCTCCCTCCTGGAAGATTGGCAGACACAGAGGCTGTTCTTAAGGCACCCTAGATATTGTAGAGCCTTTATAGCTTGCCTTTTTTTTTTCTTTCTTTCTTTCTTTTAAATCTAAATGTAGCTCTTTTAGTTTTCAAGATCAGCATATGAATGGGTTGGGCATTCAGCAATGCTGAATAGAAGGCTGGAGGGGGGGAAACGGAGGCTAAGAGACTCTGCTAAACGTGGTGGGATCACTGCCATCACCCCCAACTCCAGTGTAATCTGTTACTACCTCGCCTAATAAATATTTCGGCTCCTGCATGGAAATCTGACATTTCAATGAGCTGCTAACCCCTGTTTTAGAAACCTGGGGTGAGCAATTCACTATTACGATGGAGTATAAAAAAAAAAATCTATTTCATTACTGCGTAAGAGTGGGTAGGGAGTGTAGAAAGGCAGCTTTACAAAGGGCAGTCACCAAATCCTGGCCCCAGACTTTTCAGAATGGAGGCAGGATCTGGTCCTTCTAACCAAGTGCAATATTCAGGTACTTTGTTGCATGCTGTGGCTCTGCTTTTTGCAGCTAAATGTACTGTACTGTATGGGGCTTGCTCGTCTGCTCTGATGCCAGTGTTTCCCTTTTGAAAGCAAAGACATTGGAGTTGGAAGTACAGCAGTAATTTATGGTTTCTGAATCATTTTACATTGCGTGAAGTGTCGTAGTGGGACTGATTTTGTCCTCTCGTTGGCCTCAAGATGCCCTAAAGCATGAACCTAACTTTAGAAAATTGTTTTCCCTCCCTAAATCTGAGGGTTAAAATAAACCAAGTGTAAAGCAGCTTGTCCTGGCTGTGTTGCCTAATTCTATGGGTGGTGACTAGATGCAATGTTCACTTATTATACCAGCACAGCAAGGAGTGGTTTGGGGGCTGAGGTTTATTTTGAAGCTGCCTGAGACTTGGCGATGAGTCCTGGTAGGCAGAGGGAGTCGGGGCACGTGATTTAACAGTGCAGGAAT
>NW_009733376.1:1748-21378 GCF_000703405.1 Apaloderma vittatum
TCCATGAAAAGATCAAAAGACAGCTTGGCAGGAGTTCCCATCTCTCCTGGGGCTGAGCCATAACCTGAGCCCCTCGCTCAGAGGTGGCTGACATTGGCTGGGCTGGAGTAGTCTCTTGGATGCCACTAGCCACAGGGGAGATAATTCATCCGGTTCCTCCAACGTATTACCAGAGGCATGTGGTTCATCATCCTTGCAGGTCCCAGTGATCACTGTGCTGCTGCAAATGGCAATGTTGTCCGAGTGTTGGGTGATCAAATAAGAAATATTCGTGATCTCAACCTTTCTTGGAGAACTTCCGGTCGATATTGTGCATAGCTTTGTCACGTACAAGGGAATGGTGCAGTCACTGAGCTGGTAAGGAAGCCACTCATGTCCCTGAGCACCAAGCCCATACTTTTATCACCAGGTAGGTACGGTTTCCCCAGCATTCCACAGATGAGGCATCCTTTGCACCAGCCACAGAGCAAAAGCAGAGCGAGAGAACTGGGCAACCATCTCGTTGCATGTGTGCCATCCCGTCTTCTTTGTTCAGTGCATAGAGAAAAGTTTTGAGGGGGATTGGTTACAGTGCATTGATTTTGGCTTTGTTGACACATAAGGGAGCTCTTTTTTGCTCACTCAGCTGGGTTTTTAATGTGTTTTTTCCTCTTAATAATCTGACATTTTCATGAGACTCACCTCCTCATCTGGAAATCATCTGAGATAGAAGCAATAAAGTAAATCACTGTCATATCACTCTAGCATTTTAAGCATGATAGGCAAAGCCAGAAACCAGATGAATTGTTTTCAAGAGGTATCCAAATGTTTCAGAAGTGTTTCCTGGGCCCACCACAATTAGTGTCTTGGTGATTTCTTTCCAGCCACTCTTGAAAGTTTTCCGATGGGACATTTTAATAATAGAGAGCTTTTGTCTGTCCTTCAGAATGGAAGGGTCAGAAAATGTGGTGATGTTTTATGGAAGGTGGGGGAAGTGCTTATCTTCTGGTTAAAGTAAACTCGTGTGTGGCTCTGCTGATATCGGTGTGATGTGTTTCCACAAGAGACCTTGTGCTCTTGCAATTGGAAGACTTCCCTGAAATGATTTATGGCCTTTCTGAAGTCCAGGAAGACCCTGTATCTTTTGTTTGAGCAAACTTCATGTTCAGGTAGTCCTTACTGCAGGATAACTGCAGGCGTGGATGGAACAACAGAGCTCATTGAATCTCCTTCATGCTGCTTCAAGTGACCATTTGAGGATCCCATTGCAAACTAGCCCAAGTGAAATGGTTAACTGATCACAGCATATGCAACTTCAGAAGACCCTGTGTATTTCAGATGTATGCATTTGAGTAACTTCATTATTTTTTATTTTTAAAAAAACATGGTTTGTATAGAAGGCAAAGGAAAAATAAAGATAGTGCATGAGGATGTTCAGTGCTTTTCTCTTGGAGTATGTTGTTTGGTTTTAGGCTTAGAAGCTAAGGAGCTGGAATCTCTGCAGACCAAGGAGAGCAGTGCAAGTTTTTTGTGCTGCCTTGCTGAGCAGCAAGGTGCACTCTTTATTTGCAGGTGGGAGTAGCCAGGAAAAGAAACTTATTAATAGATCTCTACCACTTCCTGCTTGCTGATTGACAGGGGATCAGCTCCCCTGTTCTGTGCTGTGCTCTCTCTGTGGTAGCCCCAGATCTTCCCCGCTTTCCAAATAGGCAGGGGGAGAAACAGAGAAAAACATGTCTGAAAGGGATAGAAAACTAATGTGAGGAACTAGAATAAGACAGGAGGAAACCTTCATAGATAAATCTCCTAGGAGGAAAGATTGTATCTTTCTTATTGAAGAATTTATCACAATAGTGCTATTTAATATAACTCCTGCTCATCGAGCTGCTTACGTCACTTGTCAGCTTTGCCTTAGTTGCAGCAAAATGAAGGATGAAAAGAAACTGGGGTGTGCACACCAAGACAAACATCCCTGGATCTGGAGCTGAATCACAGCGATATTAATTTCCTTGAGCCAAAACTGAGCAGAGTTTGTCTGGGCCATTCCTCTGCCCTAGCTGGTATCAGCCATACATGTGTTATCTTCTGTCCACCTTGCATTTGAATACATCCACACCTGAAACACGGCATCATTCATCAGGCTTAGATATTAAGGAAAAGCTTTCTGCATCTGCAATTTGGATTCCATTGCTTCCTGTTCTAACAGAGATGACCGATACCTCCTTTTTCTCCGTGCATCACTGTTCTGGATGTCGGAAGACATCAGTAACGCTTTCTCTCTCTTCTCTTCAGCATAGACAGCTCATTCTTCCCCCTCAGTCTCAGAAGTTGTGGTCTCCTAGATGTCTGACCAGACCACAATGAATGGACTCCAGCTGGACCACATCTCTCTGAACTGTGGTACCTGAACCTGGGCACTGCATTCAAGCTGAGGCTTTTGTCAGTGCTGAGTAAAATGAAAAGATGATTTCACAGATTTTGTGGATTATACCCACCTCTGTATGCACTAGGGTGTTAGGTGCTCTTGCAGATGACATGGCACTGTGGAATTACATTTGATTTGCTGTCCACAGTATCTGAAGAGTCCTTCCTCAGCTGTCACTTAGTTTTTTCCCCATCCTTTATTAATTTGATTATTCCTGCCTACATCTGATACTTGCACCTCCACTTGTTTTTTCAACCATGTATGAATCATTCTGGATTCAGAATTTACTTCCCAGCCTTTTTCTAATCCCTCATAGTTGGTGGCTGTCAGTAAGCTTAGAAAGAGCAATCTTTCTGCAATCATCCAGGTCATTTAGTGAAAACCTGGAGTCTTACTAGACTGGGGATGAGCCCCCACAGAACTTCGTTTAATACATCCGTCACTTCTGATTGTGAACAACTGATGAATTTTCTCAGTGTGTGGTTTTCCAATCAGTTTTGCATACACTTCATAATCATCTGTATCCTGCTTCCCAAACAGACTGATAAAAATAACATGTGAAACAGTGTCAGAAGCATTTCTTGAAATCCAGATATAACAACTTGCATTTTCCGTCTATCCAGAAGCGTTGCTTTGTCATAGAAAGAAATTGAGTAGGCACGACTTATTTGTGGTAGATCCAGGTTTGTGGTTAGTCGTCCTCATTGTCTTTTAGCAGCTCACACGCGGATGGTCAATTCAGGAACTGAAAGAGGTGATGGATTTGTCATTCTCTCCCCCCTACTCTGATAACACTTCTATTTGTTTTGTCTTGGTTTTTTTCCAAGTTGAACATTGCATTTTGTTTTTCTGCAGTCTTGTGATGTCTTCCCCACCCTCCATAAGGTCTTAAGGATACCTGCTGATGACTTTAAGACTTCGGTGGCCAGGATTTTAAAGTTTTGGTGACTCAGTTACGTAAAAAATGAGGTGATCTACATTGTGGAAGTGTGTTCTTGCTCTTTTCTAGAAGGGACTCATTCCATCAAAATTGCTTTTTATAGAAGTTGTAATTTTTCACAACTTTTCATGGCCTATAGAAATTAATTACCCTTTCGTTCATTTTTTTCCCTCCTCTTTGGAGGTTTTCCTCTTAAAAGGTTGTGCTCATGCACATTTCGTTAATCCACATTTGTTAGTAGAAGGATGTTTTTCAGTATAAAGGCCAGGCAGATTTAATAGAAGTGTCAGTCCACAGTGTCAGTTGAACAACTGCTGTTGAGGTTTTCTCTCCAGCGCTAGCGGTTGGAGTCCAGTGTTGAGCTCAGACATTTACCTCCCTGCCAACCTGCTTAGGAAAATCCTATTATTGCTGGAAGAGGTGCACGCTGGCTTTGAGTGACCCATGGTAAGGGACTGAATTTCATGTGGTGTATTAAGTCTCGCTTTTGGCTTTTCGTCCAGGTTCATTATCTTTCTGTTTATTCTGTGTTGTTAATCCATGTAAGCCAAGGATAACCACAGTGCCAGAGTGTTTCCATATGTTAGGGCGTGTAGGAACTGATTTTCAAAATGGACTGTTACAATTGATTCTTGTATGTGCATGCCAATGTTTATTGCTTGTGATACTATCAGCTGAACTCAAGGACGCAGTTTTGGCCAGAATGTCAGAAAAAGATGTTGAGCAACTTGGAGGGAGGGGTGCCTATGCTTTTGTGTTCAGGCATGTGTAGGTGTTGCAAACAAAAGAAACAATTAAAGCTAACAAGTAATAATAATTAGAAAGAGGTGTTGGCGAAGAACCGAAGGAGAGGAAGTAGAGCAAAAATAAATATTTAGGAACATTCATCAGTTGACAATTGAATGCTACCAGGCATAAGAACATTTAAGGCTCTTTTCAGCTGTCAGTTCAGCTACTGCATAATTTTTAGCATGTGAGTAATCCCATCAGGGTATGCATGGTCTTAAGCCTTGATAGGATAGGACCCCCAGGTCATTGTACGGCTGTCTATTCAAGGTGGCAGAATACTGTCTCAAGACAAGCGTGCTTAAGTGGGAGTTAGGAAGTTCTGGTTCTGTGACAGCCTGTCTGCCGGTCTGCTCCTGATTTTCTTTAAGTATTATTATTATTCTGTTCATAAAAAAAAAATTACCAACCAAGCTTGATGTTCTTGGCTGCCAAGTTCATTAATCTGTGGATTTACAAATCAGTCTGTTAACTTAAGAGACATGCGAAATCACACAGGATGAAGAATTTTTCTCCTTCCATTCTCAGCAATTGCCATCCCCAATTTTTTTTTATTTCAATGAAAGTATTTTTTTTTCCTTTGACCGTGTGTTTTTGTTCAAGGATCTGATAATTACATGCTTGGAGATGATGGCTTTTCAAAAGCATCTTTCCCAGCAATTTTCAACTGGAGATGTGGATAAAAATATCTCCCCAGTTTTTTATCAGAAATGTTTTCAGTAATGTGCAATTATGAGCTCTGCCTTCATTCAATTCATCCTGGAAGAATTTGCTTCACAGGGAAATTCGTTTCCTAGCTGTTGTAGATGCCAGCATAGTTAGCAGCTGCAGGTTTTTGTAGGGAGGAGGGGAAAAAAAAGAAGGCCCAGAAATGAAAATTGCTGTTAAGTAAATTGGTCCCAACACCTGGAAACCATGAAAGGCTAGAGCGTCATACTTTTTTGTTAAATCATTGTTAAACTGCTTTGCGTGTCAGTCCCAAAATGGCCTTGTAAATTATTTAGTATAGCTGAGAGATGAAGAGATGATCCCACTTAATTGTGCCTCGTAACTGATCTGTTTCTTATTGTGCAGATTTGTGAAATTGTGCTACAAAGGTGGAAGAGTTGTGGTTTTCTTCCCAGCAGCACTCTAGCTTCCTATCTCAATGTATAATTAACACTTGGTGGTATGTCCTAATGAAGCTGTAAGTTAGGAGCTGGCTGAGGTTTGGGGAGAACAATGTTGGTGTTAAGGTGAGAAGGGTTGTGGAGCAGTTACAAAGAGAATAAAAGTGCTTTTGGCCTGGGAGGCAGGAACTTGTGCTGGTAAGAGTAAGGCCTGGCTCCCTGCTGCCCTGGCGTGTGGATGAAAATGGGACTTGCTGGGTCCTTCTGCTTCATTGTGTCCTCCTCTTTCCCAAAGGAGGGAGGCATGTCTCTGATCTGGTGTCTGCTGCTGCTGTGGAGGTCTGACGCCAAGTGGTTTGAACCTATTGAGCAAGCTGACTTGCTTGATATCCCAAATAACTCTTCCTCTCAGCCTCTGTTCCCTCCTCACCCTTTCGGTGCCCAGGGAGCACCCAGGTCCAGCACACCCATCCCCTGCTCTGTGGTAACTCTGACCATAGAGAGGGTGGGATAATAGAATCATAGAATGGCATAGGCTGCAAGGGACCTTAGAGATCATCTAGTCCAACCTCCCTGTCATGGGCAGGGACGCCACCTCTCAACTAGACCGGGCAACACATGGGGACCGAGCGGGAATACGAACCCGCGACCTCGGTGTAGGTCATTGTTGTCAGCACCGCGCTCAAACCACTGAGCTAACCGGCCCCCTATGGCACAGGTCAGCTACTTTTCCCAGCCAAATAGATGAGCTAAGTCGTGGATCTGCTTCTCTGTCTTTGCACATGCAAAACCATACAGGTGGTGGAAGATCGGAGTCAAACCTCTGACAGGTCCCCACTGTTGTGCCACCAGCCTCAGTGCAGTTGTTCTGGCAGCGTCTGTTCTCCACAGCGTCTCACAGGACATCCCCTCCTTTCCCACTGTCGGAACCATGGCTGATCCATATGAGGGCATGCTTGCAGTGCAGCCTGAAATGTGAGGGACATGGCCTGCTCCTGCCCTAGTGATTTATAGAGGATAATTTATTTGTGGAATGCAGTGCCGTTTGGGTAGGATTAAACTCTTGGCATAAGATGAATGTACGTGTTTTGCTAAAGGTTGAGTTCTTTTTTTTCAATCGTATAATGAATTCCCCATATAACTTACTTTGTAAACAGATCGTGTTGCTTCCTGCCATGAAACGCTGAGCTCTGTTGCTCATGCTGCAAGAGTGCCTCAGACCTGCAGCCCAGCAGCCCCCTGGGTGTGGGGAGATGTCCAGGCAGATTCTCTGCAGATTCATCCTCAGCTGACTCCTCTGCAGCATGAAGCGAAGCCATGCGTGGAGATCAAATGTTTGCGTGTGAGGTAGGAATGGACTAGAGGGGCTCCTGGGATATGTCTAAAATCCAGGGAGATGAGTGGGAAGATGTTCAGGTACAGATAGATCTGGATCAAACAGCCCAGGGGATTTGTAAACCTCTTACCTGTGGGGTTAAAATCAGGGTGAAGTTAGAAGAGCTCTGAAACAGAGGGTACATCACTCATTGCTTCATATCTTGCTCCCAGATTTCACCCTGTGTCCATGGCTCCCTCACCTGCCCTTGCTGTGCTGCACGTGGTGCTTTTACCAGCTGTTTTCCCCTCCTGGCTGCTGTAGCCAGCCTGTGCCAGGTGACTGCCGCTGTCGGGGCAGTGGGGAATGTCCCCAGCTCCAGCCTGCCTTCAGGAACCATCCAAATAGTTGCTGTGATTTGTGAGGCTGGGCAAGAGGCATGAGAAAACAAAGAGAAGTTGGCTGTTAATAACTTTTAAAAGAATCAAAGCAACTCCCCTTCCCCCTTGTGATTCCATTTACCCCCTACCTTCCCTCTCAAGTGAGCTGGGCAAAGGGACCTGTCGCTTAGAGCAGGAATAAGTGATCACTTTGCAGGAACTGGAAAACAAAACATTTTGGAAGCTGCGGCAGAGGTGAGTGAGCAACGCTCCACCAGCTTTCCCTCCTTTCTGAAAGTCCCTTTATCATTCAGCAGCCGACTCAAGCGATACCATGAGCTATAATAGGCAATTAGCTCCTAGCAGATTTGTGTGACGCTGCGTTTTATAAGCAAACAATCATGCGTGTTTAATCATTAAATGGATCAGCTGTATCTAATGTTCGTGGAGCAGATTTCTTCTCTCTCTTCTCCCTGTGCACACACGCAGCTCTCTTGCACCAGTATAGACCCGTAGACATTTATACTTGCGCAGAACTGGTGGAAAAGTATTATTTGGCAGCTGCCTTTGGTTCTGGCAGACACTGGCAAGAGATAAGTGCTTGGCAGTTTCTGCTCTTGCAGATATATCCAGACTCCATCTAGAGGTTAGCATTGTAGGAATAGGGGGCCGGTTAGCTCAGTGGTTTGAGCACGGTGCTGGCAACAAGGATCAACACTGAGGTTGCGGGTTTGATTCCTGCTCGGTCCCCATGTGTTGCCAGGTCTAGTCGAGAGGTGGCATCCCTGCCCAAAACAGGGAGGTTCGACTAGATGATCTCTAAGGTCCTTTCCAGCCTAGGCCATTCTATGATTCTATGAATGTGAGATGCCTGGTGTGGGGATGTTCCTCCCCACAACCCCAAGGACCCTCAGTGTGGTGAGGGGCTGGCAGGTACCTGCACAACGTCCTGCTGAGTGCATGCAGGCAGCGATTGCAGCGTTCCCCAGACTTCTTGACGTTTGGAAAGCAGTCAGGTTTAGTATCCGTAGTTAACTTTAGATATACCTGCACACACAGCTCTTCCACACGTCTATTACACACTCGACAGAACCTGCTGGTTTTAATTTTTATTAGCACAAGTGCCTTGTTGAATCAAAATTAAGTGGGTATTTGGGAAGCATAATGTGAAGCATTACACTTAATGGTCTGTGTTCCTGAGTGATGAAGAAAGGCTATCACATGAATCTCCTCAGGAGTTTTTATGCTGTTTGGGAGTTCTTGTGCTGGCTGTAGGTGAGGCAGGGTTCTCAGCCTGCTTTGTATCATCCTTGCAACATGAAGCAACTGGAAACCAGCACAGCGGTTTTCATGGAGGCAGCTACCTAAAACAGCTGGAGTGCATTAATAACTCTTCTGGAGCAGGGTCTTATCCATCTTTCATACTAAACAGGTGTTTGCTTTCGTCATGGTGGTGCTGTGCTGATCTTTGGACACCAGCCTGTTAGGAAGATGAGGTATCGGCAGAGCCTGGAGCCAAGGCAAGGCTTGATAGGAAGCAAGAAATGGGGCAAAAACAGGAGCAGCGTTTCTTGGAAGCAGGATTTAATGGGTAATTCAGGCAAATTTTTAACAGCTGGTTTGATGGTGTCAGACCATACCAGTTCCAACATCAAATAACTTTGAGCTTTGAAACTTTATTACTTCATGTTGTTGTGTGGCTAAATCTGATATTCTCTGGGTCTTTGATTTCTCTCCTTCTCCCTTCGTCCTTTCATTTTAAGCAAGGCTCTTGCTTAAACTTTCTTTAGTCTTTTAACTATAAGCTTATTCCATCTCTTGCACAGCTTCTGTGAATCCTCCTGACACAGTCGAGGATAAAAGCAGCCCAGCCACGTACACGGGCCATTGCATAATAGATGGTTTGTGTGTCAGAGTCTAAAATCTACATATGTTTAGATCAGTCATGAAGTGGGAACATCTGTATATATTCATATATAATGGCTTTTACCACATGAATGAATAATCCAACACCCACGATTTGGTATTTACTTTTTTTGAAACATTACTACTTAGCTAAACACTGAGGGGAGAATCACATTTATGGGAATTAAGTCTTGGTGAGGTTTGGCAGAGCTTCGTGGATAAGCTGGAAACAAGTCTAAATGGGGTGCTGAAAATCTTTCTTTTAAAATAGTTAATGCTGTCTGGAACGTCTTCCTTATTTCTTGACTCCCACTGGTTTTTAAGCACTTTGCATCAGAATGCAGTGCAAATCCAGGATAAAGCACCTGATTTGCAACCTATTGCATTGAATCTCTTCTCATACGGTGCTGTCTTCCAGCAGTACTAGCTCTCTTCACAGTCCTCCTAAAAGGGGTTCCCAAGCCTTGCGGGCTGCATTGCAAGTTGGGGGCTCCAGCTGGTGGATTTTCTTATTGCACTGTCACTGGCAAACCTGGCTGTGAGTTACTTTGGTGCACTGGCCCATTGGATGATGGAAAAAACTGGGGAAGATACAGCCCCCCTGCTTAAAAGAAGGCTGCTCTTTCCTGGATCAGGCTGGTTTATTCTCTCCCTGCAGTCAGCAAAGCCTCCGAGCCTGGTGCCAGCCCTGCCTTTCCCGTGGCTGGGGCTGAGCACAGGCAGGCTGTGGGCTATGGTTAGCTGGGGTTGTTCTGGTTCACCAGACTGCTCTGATTTTTCATAGCTCCTTTTAAAGCCAGAGCCTAGTTGAGATAAGATCAGTGCAGTAGTAAATGAGGTCGTGGACAGCTTTGATAGCTCCTTCTCGTAGTCTGTTTGACTTTTTTATGCTAGTGCTGGTGGCATTGTTTAGGTTTTATATAAGTCTGTTTTCTTGCCTCACCCCTTGATCCCTGGCCCATGCTTTTATTAAATGTTACTGCACCGAAGTCCATCTTGTCTATTGCCTGATTTGCCTGGGGTTTTTTTTGTTTGTTTGTTTCATTGGTTTTGTTTTGTTGTGGTTTGCATGGATTTTCTCATTGCTGTTGGCACTGAGATTGATTCACACCACGCGTGGACCTGTTTCAGTCTCATTCACCTCTTGCACTGGTGAAGCAAATCCCCCAGATTTCATTCCACTTTTTATTTTCTGGGCCTTTCCCTTGAGCAAGAGCAGGCTTGCAATTGGGAGCAGAGAGAGGGTGCTAACCTGGACAAGCAGTGGGGTGACCTTCCTTGCAGCAGCCGGGCTGCGATTCCCTTGCCCACCCCTTGTTAAATTTTGCTGGTGCAGGGTTTGCCCACGTCAAACTGACGTTGGTCCTGGAGACCAGCAGGGAAGCAGGATGTGATTCACTGTAAGAACGGGCTTTCCCAACTCCTCATCTAAGGAGTTATCTTTTCTAGCAGGTTTCCTTAAGATTTATCACTGTTAGTAGCTCTCCACATTGTATGCTCTAGGTTTAGCACAGGTGCTAAAATTTTATGTATGCTCTTGGGAGCACATAATTTATTTGTGTAACGTGGGCTCTCTTGGAAGTGCTATAGGAGTAAAACTAAAACCAAAAGATAGGACAGCTGTAGTGAATCCCTCTTCAAAAAGGATTGCGAGGCTGAGTGTTGGCGTGGTGTCTTGTTGCCACCTTGTCTTCCCTTTCTGCTGAATCCAGTGGGTTTTTCTTTGCCCTATCTACTGCCTGCTGCAAGGGATTTGCTCTTGGCTATTTCCCTGATGAACTGAGATAAGTTATCTGGCTGTAGCAAAGCCCAGAAGAAAAAACTATTGTCTCAACCCACTAATTTACGAACTCAAGCATATCCAATGATAGTTTTTGTTGCTCCTACTTTTGTTGCAAAACTCATGCTCTATCTCTTTACTTCCCATCTGTGTATATGTTGGGCAGTGAGCATTCCCATTTTCCTCTTTTTGCAACCAAGCTTCTTTCAGCAGAGAAAAGTTGGTCTGAGAACCTGGACACAGACTGCTTTTTGGCTCTACTGCAAAAATACTGATGTATCCTCCTGCTTCATTTGAGGTGGGATCTCAAGCTTCAAGCTGACCAGAATTGCAGAAAAGACTTATTATGGACAAAGATGACCTTTTCACTGAACTGTGATTTTTCTTTTCAGCCAGCTTCAGCCCAAATGGCACCTTCACTTTTTTTTTTTTGGTTGTTATTCCAGACTAGGTTGTGCTCAACCTGAATGAGCCACCTGAACAACAGGAACTCCTGCGTGAGCAGAAGGGCAAAAGAACACTTACTTTCAGCAGTTTTGCATCCAATATCCCTTGTTTTTCTCCCTACCATGCAGATGAAAATGAGTGTTGAAACTGGTGCAGAGACAGTTTTTACAGCAGTCCTCTGCTTTTCTGAGAACAGTAATTTGAGCCTTTTCTACTCAAACCACAATTTTAATAAAAGTTACAGGACTAGTAATCCTCTTTCAGGCTGTTCTCTCTCCCCTCCCAAGCTGACGAATGTTGTCCACTGGGTTCTGGAGGTGCAAAAGGACAGTAGACGGATGTTTGTACAAAGAGCATGTGAAGTTAGTTTTCAAAGAAAAACAAGAAGAAAAAAGTGGAGCTGGGTTTAGTAAAAAGATCTAGTGACTTTTTCAAGTATTTTTTCTTCCACCTCTTGGTACAGCTTGAGTGGAACTGCATCCAGGTCCTTTATCACACAGTCCCTCAGATGCACTGATTAGATAAATAAAGTTGCTCTGCACTGCCTTCCAAAACAATAATGGGTGACAGATGATGCATTGTAGCAAGGTCTCTGGTGTACAAAAAACATGACCCTAATGGCAGGTTGATGGCAGATTCTTGAATTCCCCTTTTATGTATTTTTATGGAATGAAAGCCTGCAGAGTACCAGATTTTGGCATTGCAAGCTGGGTACAGCATTCATTCTTATCAGATGGGACTTGGATCAGTCCTTGGGAGGTGTTTAATATCCTGTGGAAGTTGATGTGAGTTAAATCTTTCCAAAGCCTGGTTTCTCTGCAGAGCCTACTTAAATGGACTTTGTGTGCACATACACAAACAAAAGAAGTAGATAATACACTTGTTTATTACTAAATGCTGAAATTCTTCTCACTTCTCCATGAGAAGCAGGAGTCTTCTTCCATAAGTGTTATTTGTCTGCTGAGGACTTGCAAGGGGAAAGAAATGTGCTCTGGTATCCCTTGGAAGCCAACCTGCTTGATAAGAGAAGCAGGTTCTGGCTAATATTGTGATCTAATAAAGGCTACTGCTGTGCAGCTAACTATCTACATAATTTCTGGTTAAAGATGGTTCCTTGAAACAAATTATTCCTTTAAAAGTAATTTTGGTTTCTTTTTAAAAACAAAAAAAAATAGAAGAACAAAGCATGGAGTTTTGTGTTGAACAATAGGCTATTGTGTCTTTTATAGGTCTGTATCCTGTGAATACAGCAGCAGGTGGTTATGAAATTACACATGCCTTAGAAGGGTTGGTTGATAAAAGAATACAGGCTTTAGAAGTAAAGAAGGGGAGATGTAGAGGGTGTGGGGAGATGAATTTCATGCTGTATCAGGGAGAGGAATTTAAGGAGTATAACTTCCTCTTGGAATAACCTTGAAGTTTGGACAAATTCTCCCTGGCTCACAGGCCAGGAAAAATGACTGTGCAAATGGATAGAGGAGATGCCACAAAGACCTCTTGACAGTAGAAGAAGCTGCAGTTGATGGAACATGTTCCCAGTGCTGGGAAAGGAGTGCAGCGTTGCTGCAGTGGCACAGGTACTGGTAGGAGGTTGAGGGTGCTGTTGGCGTGGGGGTTTTCTGTCCACCAGAAGTAGCTGGGAAAATGGAAGAAGGTTCAGTCGTTGTCTTTGGGGCAAGAACTTTGTTCCAGAAGGTGCAGTTGTTACATGACATTGGCTGTCCTCTCTGGCTGTGCTCTCAGAAATTTTGTGATAAGTTAAAGATAAAATTTCCCCAAACCCTCATTTGTCTTCTGTGTAAGTCATGAATATGTGCTGTGAGGGGGGTCGTTGCCAGTGAAGGGAAAAGGCTCCTCTTTGCAACAGGCATTTGTACCACAAATTTGTTGGTGCGTGTATTTATCAAATTAGGGAGGGGCTACTCCCCAAATAACTCGGTGCATTCCAGTCTGAGCTCGCTGGTAAAGGGAGATTTATTTATTTTTCACGTCTTCCTGTTGCAAAGGAGAAATGAAGGGTTTCAAAGCCCTGCTTGGGTCTAAATAGCTCATGTGAAAGAGTTGCTTTCACAGCGCCCTGTGCTGATCAAGGTGGAGATGAGATCACAAAACAGTCAGTATCATGACAGTGAAATTGTGCTGCAGAATTCCAATGCGAAAGTGACATTTTTCTTGTTTTTAAGCACTTCACAGGAGCATGGGCTGTCTTGCCTAAGGTTTTAGTGTATTTGTTGCTGTTTGCCTGGGCTTGTTTTATGTAGGACAGGATCATGAACTCTAGCTCAACTTTTGCAGTATTCTAGGAAAAGCAGTCTGGAGATTACTGGCAGTTGTTTTCATTCATTTGTTGGGGATCTGTTTATTTTCTTTAACTTTTCTAATACGGAGCTGGAGCTCTGTATGCATTAGTGGAGATGGGCAAAGAACTGAATGTCTGTATTTGGCTTAGTGAACTCATGTACAAATTTTCTAAGGGTCTAAGGAGGTTTGGATTTAGTTGACTAGAAGAAAATTCAAGCCACCTGCTGAGGAAAGCTTGGGAAAGGTGAGATCCTTCATTGAAACAAAGACTCTTTGCCTGAAGTGGCAAAATGGCAGCAGCTTTTGGGCCGTGGTGGGCTCAAGAATTAAGTAGTATCAGGAGATCAATCTGTTTTTGACATTACTCAAAATGGCATATTTCGTTTTCCTGCCTTAGCCTCTCTAGGTCTGTTTTTCTTTTATGTTAAAGGCTAAGTGCTTCAAAGATGGGAGGCCACCGCTGTGCTGCTCTCATGCAGAGCTTACACCGCCATATCTGACCTGCTGCAGCGATGCTAAAATCACCCAGACTGCCCTTAGGAAGATGTGCTGGCGTGTTTGGATGTGTAAAGCCTTGCAGTCAAACCCAAATCCACTACTGAGGCATAAAATGCCACAGGGTATGATGCCATGTGGAGCCTGGGGAGAGGTGGGAAGGGTTCTGTAACTGTCGTCTAATGCTGGGACAGCCCCTGGCCAGGCTGTGGTGCAGGCTCTGTAATTTGGGAACTAGATAGCAACGAGAGATACAGAGTGGGTGCACATGGATATATATATATATCTTTTTACCTCTCCTCCTAGTAACACAGCTTTTTCTAAAGGTGATTAGATGCCTAAAGATCCATATAGATAATTCTAATGTGCTTTTCAAGTACATGTCTGTATCTTCGGGCACTCGGGTGTCTTTAAGATCCCAGGTCTTGCAGACTGGCTGCCAGGCAGCTGCAGTTTGAGTCGTCACCGGCTGCCTGACCCACTCGCATGTATCCCTGGCTGCTCTTTACCTGACCACATGTAAACGCCTCCCGTGACATACAGAAATAACTCTCCTGAAAATGGATCAAATCGCACTTAGATTTAGTCGTTTGTGTTCGCTGCTTCCAACCTCATGCTTTTATTCTGGCAGAAAATACCGGCTTGTGTTTAGTGTGAACAACTTTTGGTTCTGAACACTGTTTTAGTATTCATTTCTCTAAACAAGGACTGCAATTACCCTGTGGCAAAGTAACTGTCTCCAGCTGTCTTTTTTCCATTAAACAAATGGGGTTTTTTTACCTCTTGGTCTTCCCACAAGATTAATGCACTTTCTCTGCGGGAACTGTCTTAAAGCGATCCAGGAATCTGAACAACTTGCAGACAGCAAGCCTAATTGTCACAGAATCTTATTTAGCCAATGCCGATTTTCATTAAGAGGTGATCTCTGTAAATAGTGCAGACTAATAACTCTTCTAAATGAAAAAAACTTTCCTTGCTTCCTCCACAGGCAAGGATAATGAACTCCTAAATCAGTGCTCTTTTTGAGAGAGCTCTTTGTTTTTCTCCCTGTTTTAAGAGAGGTTGCCTTGAGACCTAACTGTTGTCAGGAGATCCTGATGCCCGTGCTCACATCCCATTGGGAATATTAACTAAGAAAAGTCATGGTGTTTTTGAGATTGGTTTCACTGCTCGTTGCTACAGAGAGCGAATTTCACCCAGGATGTCTCCACTGGCTCTGCGAAAGCCGGGGGCTGATGGTGTGTCTTAGAAAGATAGCTAGTCATCCTCGGTAAGGGTTCAACAAATGGATCAAATGGTTCAGGATCCAGAGATCAGTTGTTTAGGAAGGCTGTGGGTTCTGGAGGACTTAAGATTGATTTAAATGGATGCAGCTGACCTCTGCGAATCAGCCAGCTGGCTGCTGGATGATTAGTGGGCAAATAAGCATCCTGATTAGAGGAGAGACTCCTGGTTTTGCCCTTAGTTAGAAGGTAACACTTGGGTGGGGAGGTAGATTCAGCCTTACTGTTAGACTGAAGAGAATCCACGTTAGAGATAACCGTAAAAACTCAGGAAAACCAAGTTCTGCTGCTTGTGGAGCTACTTCTCTTTTCTATCAATGCCCCAGTTCTTAATCTTAAACAAAAAAAAACCAACAAAACCTAACCCAAAGGCAGAGATTGGGTCATCTGCTGTTGCTGAGACCATTGTGCAGATCCACTTCTCCCCATGCTCCAGGTTAATTGGGCTTATTCCCTTCCTTTCTGGATTGCAGTTACTGAGAACTTATTCCCAACTCCTTTCTTGTCTTCTCCCCTCAAGTAGAGGGTGGAAGGTTAGATAATGCCCCAAAATATTAAATGGTGAAATAAGCAGGGACAAGTGGTGGTTCTGGTGGCAGAGTGGGTGACAGGACATTTTTATGGTCCTGTGACCATGACTGGAGCTGAAGTGCCAAATGGCGTGTATGAAGCAAGCAGCCGAGTTCTGGCTATACAACCCCCATGCTGAGTAATTGCCGAGACACCAATCTCTAGGCAGCCCTTGCTTTCTCTGCTGCTGCCGACACTGCTCCAGTACATCCGAGAACGATCCATGGAGGGAGAGGAGGATGGCTGCAGGCAATTCTCTTTTATTTGGTTCGAAGTTACAGGAAAATACCTGTATTTTGTTGAACTCTCTCCCTCACCTCACCCTCCCTAGGAAAACCTGTGCTGTTTTCCTTGCTGCCTGTGCTTCCAAACGTGGGTCTTGAGTTCCTGAGTTGTCTTACCTGGAAACCCGGATGCTACTGGCACAATCTCAGTTAAACAGGGTCACCATAAAATACAGTGCCCTAGCTGGAAGTGGCAAATTGCACCAGAGCTATTGAAGTGTCATTGACTACGGGCCCTGCTGAGAACTGCCACTAATGGTCTGGCAGTGGGGTGGGATACTGGAGTTTGCCCTGACCCTCCCTTCTTCCCGCCCCTGGTGCTTCAGCTAAAGCAAGGAGATGTTTTTTGTACTCCTTCATCTGTCACGTTTGTTTTTTGAGGGAATGAGATGGATTAACTCTTTTTTTTTTTTGTCACCCTATGAGATGTATACTGCTGTAAAACACTTGCTGCAGGGGAGGCAACCTTAATGTAGGGGTAAGGGCTCAGGAGCTCTTCTCTCCCTGGTGTTAGGAAGACATTGAAATGGCAAAAACTATTGTCAAAGAACTTACAGGAACTTTTCTGTGTTGTAACATATTCCCATGGGATCAATATATGAAGTGTTGTGCTTTCAGTTTTATCGAGGGACTTGCGTACTTGGTGAGCTTTTCTGAAAGATCTGGGGCCAGTATTAACACCGCTGCTTGAAATCATTGATTACATAATTTTTTTCTTCAGAAAATTTTTGGCCCACTTGGTGTGAGAGAAAAAGCTTGAAAAATATACCTCTAATGGCTGTAGCATTGATTGCTTGCAAAAGAATGCATGCAAGCCTGAAAAAAAGAGTTATTTTCCCAATTTTAGGGAGTAGAGAGATTCATGAATTTTCAGTGCTTGGGCTGGCACTGCCATTTGGGCTGGCTGAGCAATCAGGCTGGTTACCAGCCTTGCTTCTGAATCGATGCTGTGCTAGGCAGGAGAGATGACTGAGAGCACACAGAGAAGGATTTAAAAAAAACCCCAAAACAAAAACCAAGAAACAAAGTACTACGCCTCCCCCCGCCAAAAAAAAGAAAAGCTCAGAAAAAAGTGAGTGTTAATACCAGCTTGAGTGGCAGAGCAGGAAATCGGCTGAAAATGAACAAAGAGCCGCGCGGTGGGGATGCTAATGCAAGCAAATGCCAATTCACACTTCGGCAGGCGGCGTGTGGCAGCTTCCTTTCCTGTTCAAACATTTTAGCCAGATAATGAGCAAAAAACCCAAACATTTTTCACATAATCAACTGAGTTTGGAAAGGAGAGGCAATAGAGGAAGGGGAGCCGTAGTGCTAATTATTTGCCGGCTGGTGAGCCTGTCAGCGAAGCAGCGTGGGGATGTGCGGGGGGGGGGGAGTGTTGCCAATTGCTAATTGCCGGCGGCGGCTACAGCTTGTGTCGCTGCTCTTGGCTACTTGACTGGTGGTGGAAGCTGTTATTAATGCACGGGCAACCTGGTTGCTTGCTGAAATGGAAGCCAAGGCACATTTACCAACAGCTATTGGGGTAGGGAGGGTAACGGGTAGTGAACTGGGCTTCCCTATCGATACTGGTTGGGGTTGCACTGGGGAAATGAAGCGCAGAAGGGCGCTGGTGGCTGTCTGGTGCAGGGTGATGTGTTTATGTGAAGCAGATGGTTGATTGCTTTACTTTGCCAGCAGATTATGGAGTTGGCCTCGAATCATCTTGCGTGGTTTCCCAGGAATGTGGGGATCCCGGCCGCAGCAGAACGTTGCTGCCTTGAGCACATTACCTGGGGTCAGAGCTGACAGAAGCATTCTGAGGTGGAAGACAAATGTGTGCTGGGGTGGTCCTTGCCACCCACAGCATCCTCTGTGGCTGGAGACACACTGATGCTCCAGTGGCACTGAGAGGCTCCAGCCCTGGATGCCCCAGGTATTCTGCAGGTGCCTTTTGCAGGCTTACCTCCCGGACTGGAAAAAGCAACTTCATGCTGGTTATCCTGAGCTGATGTTTGGGGGTTTCTCTTCCAACGTGCTGCTGCATTTGTGAAAGAAGTAAGGGAGAAGAAAGAAAGAAAGGGAGGATGTAGCTGCTGGGCCGAGTAGTGCGGGCAGGGTGCAGTTGGATCAGCACTGTCCTGCTGCTCTCCTGGGAAATGCCACCTTGCTTTCTACTCCCAAACCGTCCCAGTTTTCTGGAGTTTGGCAGAAAGGGTAAGAGAGAGTAAGACAGGGTATTAGTAAAGACCTTCTGGAGAGAGAAATTAGGATGAGCGCCGCCAACAGTGGCAGAGATTGAAAGCTCTGAATCGTTATGCCATTCTATGATTTTATTACTATCAAACAGCTACTGAAGAAGAGATGGTGTGGGGCCTTTTTTTTTTTTTTTAATGAAAAAAATAGATGCTGGAACTGAACTGTCCCAAATAAATTAAACTTCTTTCCAGAGTCATTAAGCTCAGATTAACCTTGACTCTGGCCTCCTCATCACCCAAAGAACCGTTGCTATTAAAAATGCAAATTTCATTTTCAAACTTTCTGCTCTCAGAGTTGATGCCAGGCTGTACCAACACCTCTGTGAAATCAGTGGCTGTCTTGGTGCTTGCTGTAATTCTCTAGCCAAGCGCTGCTGCTTTCACTGTCAGCACTGAGTAACGCTGCAAGATCTCCATGGTCAGGACAGCACTGGTTTATCCTGTCTGTGCTTCCCCTTATTTTTTGAAAGGCAGAACTTCATTCCCCTATTTCACAGAGACCTTGGATGATGGGGTATCAAGGTTCAATGTATTTTGGCAGCAACAGCTTGGTAATGGTCTAGTGTCAAGTGCTAGTTCTTACTTTGTTGGAAATCTTGTTTAGTGGTGATGGAAAAACATTCAGAGTGACACAGGAGAAGAGTCCAGGGTCTGGATATCTACACTGTCCCTCTATGGGCTGCAGAATTTGGGCTGAAAAACTAAATGGTGTTTATTTTTCAGCTGAAAGTTTTTGTGCTTGTAAGTGAAGATTTGAATCAGCCAAAACTTTTCAGTGGCTTTTGTCAACTTGTGAAGTTACTTCAACTGAGGCAGCAGGAATTTTTTAAGTTACTTCAAGTGGAAGCTTATTTCATTTTACTTCTAAAAGATGTTCAAGCCCTTGAGCAGGATTCCCTTCCTAGTGATTAAGTATAACCCATGTGATTCAAGTTACACTATCGTTTTTCTGTTTGTGAGGAAAGTGGGCTGCCAGCAAACTGAACAGTGGTTTGGTTTCTCTGTGTACAGACTGCTGTCTGCAATGGGGCTGAACAAAATTTGTTCCCTCTGTATGCGTCAAGACAAAAATCCCCCTGTAACTTATATTTAAGATACTTAAGGGCTGCAGACAGAAATAAGTGGATAAGATTTTCAGTAACCCATATTTATACTATCATGTACAGCTTCTAAATCTTCACAGCTGTTGAAAAATTGGGAAGGGCAATCCAGGAATATGGTCACTGAGAAGGAGTTACTTGATACTACATGGTTACTGGAAATTATTGATTGAAAAAGCACCAGCTTTTTAGGAAATGCCATAAAAATAGACATTTTAAATGGATGGCAATGAAATCTATAGAAGCATGCTCCCTTCTCTGCAGATAACGTCTATGCCATATAGGAGTCTTCAG